>NC_000084.6:83553479-83853479 GCF_000001635.26 Mus musculus | reverse complement strand
TAGTTATGCCCTGACAAGCCTAGCAGATATTGTAAAACATAAGAGCTATGTTTGTTTCCATGTTAAAGACCCATCACCAGAATTTCAAAGCCCGTGGAGAAGTTGCCCACTGTATACCTGCTCAAATGTATTTAAATCAGGTTCTGCCAAATTTCTGGTTGTTGCCATGAGATTATTTATGTCTGAATCAAAGAAAGTATTGTTTCTGTTTGTTTTGTTTTCTTATGAAAATATGTTGAATTCTTAAAAACACTCGTCAAGTTCATAAGATGTTAATGACTTACGTGTGGATAAGGAAGATGAGAGCGTTTGGGGGAAAGCCTTAAGTGGAGGATTTTGCCTCTCCAGTTTTATGGTGGTTTGGATGAGAGTGGCCTCCAAAGGCTCACATGTTTGCATGCTTGTTCACAAGTTTGTGGAACTCTTTTGGAAGGATTAGGAGGTGTGGACTTGTTGGAGGAGGTGTGTCACTGGGGGTGAGCTTGAGGTTTCAAAAGACTTATCCCATCCCCAAGGGGCTCCCTGTTTCCTGTTTACAGATTGGGATGTGGGCTCCCATTTGCTGCTCCAGTGCAGTGCCCGATGATTGCTTCCTGCCATGATGGCTGTGGACTCCTATGCCATGGAAGTGTAAGCCAAAACAAAAAAACAAAAACAAAAAAAACCAAAAAACAAACAAACAAAAAAACCAACCAAAAACCAAAAAACCATTTCTTCTGTAAGTTGCCTTAGTCATGGTGTTTTATCACAATAATTCATGACTCCAGCCACATATGTAGCAGAGGGTGGCCTTATCTAGCATCAGTAGAAGGGGAGTCCCTTGGTCCTATGAAGGCTTGATGCCACAGTGTAGGAGAATGCTAGAGTGGTAAGGTGGGGGTGCATGGGTGGGTGGGAGAGCAACCTCACAGAAGCAGAGGGAGGGGGATGGGATAGGGGGTTTGCAGAGGGGAAACTGGGAAAGGGGAGAACATTTGAAATGTAAATAAATAAAATATACAATAAAAATACATTAAAATAATGAAAAATGAAATTAAATGTAATAAAATGATTAATTATCCAGCTTTTTTAAAAACACGAAAAGGAAAAGAATAGCAAGTAAGACGTAAGTTGGTACCAGGGAGTAGGCTATTTTATAAGACCCAACCAAGGGCGAATTTATTTTTATTCATTTGTTTTATTGTTTATTCATTTGTTTTGTTTATTTATTTGTTTTGTTTATTTATTTGTTTTGATGAATGTGGAGGACTTTGGAACTCTGGACTAGAACAGCAGTTGGACACTAAGAAGACACAACAAAGGAAAGCTGCTTCGAGTGTAATTCAAGGAGGTCAGGCTCCAGCCACCACGCAGCTGGGCTAGACAATGCCGTCCCCTTGTGTCTGAGTTACAGTCATGGAGGATACAGGAGTAAAGGGGTTGTGGAAACTTCCTCCAGGACAAAGGACAGATAATTTGCATTAAGGCAGTCCGTGCATGAAGGCCCCCAAAGGGCAAGAAGTCCAGAGAGGCCATTGCACAAAGATGTGAAAGGGAAGTGTCATTGTGTTGGAGACCCCAAAGTGTTAGAGGTCCAAGAACTGTGGGATATCTGCCAAGGAGAGCTGCATACAGGGAGTGGAACCAGCCCCAAAGCAAGAAGTGTGTCCACACCAGACAAGGATGACAAGATTTGGAGTTTGCCCTGCTCGATTTCAGTCTTGCTTTGGTCCAGCTTTCCCCTGCTATGCTTTCATCCCTACGTTTTGGAATGGTAATATAAGTTTTGTGACAGTGTATGTTGAAGTTTGTAGTTTGCTTTTGTGTTTTATTTTGGTTTATCACTTTGGGTCCCAGAAGGGACTTTTGACTTTTAAATAGTGTTGAAACCGAAAGACTCTGGGGACCTTTGAAGTTGAACGAAATGAACTGCGCATTTTGATATGGCTATGGCCTACAGGAGTGAAGGGGTGGGGTGGTGATTTGATAGAGAATGGCCCCATAGGCTCTATGTTTGAATCTTGATCCCCAACTGGTGGAACTGTTTGGGATAGATTAAGAGATGTAGTGTTGTTGGAGGAGGTGTGTCACCAGGGTTGGACTTTGGTGTTTTAAAAGACTTGTCCCATTTCCAATATGTTTCTTTCTGCCTCTTGCTTGCAGATTAAGTTGTGAGCACTGAAGAGCTTCGTGGTCATGCTTTGCTCTGCCATTATGGACTCCAACCCTTTGAAACTATGAGCCCAATTAAACACCTTTGTTTATCAGATGCCTTGGTCATGGTGATTCATAACAACAATAGAAAAGTAACTAAGACAGATTATTTTTTATTCTTTTTATACTTAAAGAAAATATGTAAATACACTGGATGAAACCAAGATGTGGTTTAGGGAAAACAATCAAGAATGAATCCTGTCATCACAGGACTACTGTCCTTCCTTAGGTAGTAAATTATATGTTCATAAATTTTTTGCTAAACTCTGTGTGTGTGTGTGTGTGTGTGTGTGTGTACACATATGTGCATGTGTGGTTTACACACATGTGTGTAGGTGACTGCACATACCTTTATGTGTGAGAAAGCCAGAAGAGTATGTGAGACACCTTGTTCTATTACTCTCTGCCTTACTCCCTTTAGACAAAGTTTCTCACCAAATCTGGAGCTGGGTGTAGCAGTGAGCTTTCACTATACTGCTTTGTGCTTCTGTTTTTCATGCCTGCATTGCCTAGGAGCTATTTTGGGTCTGTGAATGGAACACATACACACACACACACACACACACACACACACACACACACACACACACACACCACACCAGTTAATTTTCAAATGCCTTGGCTAACTCAAAGGCTGAGAACTCCTAAAACTTCCCCCGCTACCCCTGGCCCAGTTGGGGAAGTGGCCAGTGGCCACTTAGACAAAATCTCACGTGGCTGGTTGGCTTTATCTCCTGCAACTACTGCATCCCATTCTTCTTCCCCTAGTCATGGCGATCATGAGTTTTGAAGTTGGACACTTGTCTCAAGGCAATATGGCAGACAACGACAGAGGAAGATGCCGCGTGTTCCTCCCTTAATCTCTGTATGAACAGACATGGGCATCTATATTTGCACACTCATGTGCATGCACTACCCATAAATAAACAAATATTAATCTGTCATGAAGCTTTCCAATTAGCATGGCCAAATACCACATACCAATAATAGCAGCTTCAAATTCTGAAAGAAGAAAACTAAAAGCACACAAATAAAATTAGAAAATAAATATGGTACTAAAAAAATGAATCCTTGATACAATAGATGGTTTATCTTGATTGAGGTAAAGTTTATCATAAACTTTATTGGAAAGCTTATCTTAAAAACTAACTCCAATCGTGGGAAGTGCAATGGTAAGAAATGAGGCAGGAAGTGTGTATATATTAGTGTTTTCTTTTTTCACAATAGGACTAAGTAGTGATCTCTAAAATACAGTTCTGCACTGGAATCTCCTTTATTATATATTACCTGATATTTCAACTGTACATATGTGTTTTCAACGGTAAAACTTAACATGCAATGATGGATTATAAATTGTACCATGACTTTTGACTTGGAGGGAAATGACCCCCCTCCCATTATGAAGCTTATTTATTCCCTTCTGTTTCTATCATTCCAAGGACCAAATAAAGCAGGAAGGAAACTAGGATTACCCACAAAACAGCTCGAACCTTTAGGGTCCTACTTTAAGGTATCTTCTTATGGAGGTTGGTTTTGGAAAGTGTGTAAGGTAAAATACATTGATAATATTCTTTAACTCATGTTAAAATTGTTTACTAGCAATTTGTAGGCCAACTTGAGGAAAAAGAATTCAATATTATAGAAGTATAATTGAGCACGAGTGTATATTGGGAATATATTACAAATTATAAAAGCTTGAAAATGTCATAGACTTTTAAATGTGAATTTAAATTAGGTAATATTTTATAAGAAACTGCCTGCTCTGTGGCAGTAATTCCCTTTTCCTGACTTTCCCCTTACTTACTCAGCATAACTGAATATACCCAGCCCGGAGCCTGTTTTCCAAGCACTGTCTCCTGTAAAAGTTGCCAACAGTCCTTCAATAGGGGACAAGAGGGACATGATACCACCCGACCTAGGGGACAAAGACGAGCTCCTGACATGGAGACATTCGAAGGCACAGAGCCAACATGAACAAAGCTCCCAGAGGCTGAAGTGGAAATCATTCGAGCAATGGAACAAACTCTTCGTCAGATTAGAGCCCACAGGATCAAATAAACATTCATGAGTCTATGCTGAATTATCAAGGGATAACAGTAAAGTGAAGATTCTCCCTCACCGAAGGATTAAAGTTAACCAACATCCATGGAATCAAGGCAATAGAAAAGGACCCCTAGACAAGCTGACAGTGACAAAGCAGGGATTTATCTACTGATGGATCGTAGAGGTCTCGTCAAAAGTTTGTAAGAAAGAGTCAGGAGAACATTTGGATATATTCAAAAGCCCTTGTCAGGTTATTTGTCAACGCCAGAAGAAGAGATTTTAATTTTTCTGCTGAGAAATGAGCTAGGCCACTAAGAAGCCAAGGCCGTACAACCAACAGTAAGAAATTTTAGCATCTTGATCACCAATATGATGTTCTGAAAAGAACATGTCACTTATGTCTTATTATTACCCCAAATGCCTAACCTAAGTTTAATAACAACAACTATCCATACACCAGAGACATTCTAGACGCTAACTGATGAGTTCCATCAAACAAGTCACAGTCAGGAAAGACAAAGGCAGCCCAAGTCGGGAGCATCACAGAGGCAGATTCACTGTGGGACATGGACTGTGTCCTGGGACACAGATCACGTAAGCTTGTTATTTAGGCAATTTTACACCAACCATAACGTGCTATGCTTGCAGAAGGTAATGTTAGTGCTGTGGTTTCCAGGGTCATTCTGTAACCCAGGCTACACAAGGAAGGGAGGTCTGCAGACAGTTCACCAAGAGGGAAATGAGGTATACAGATGGTATTTAGCTGCCAGAGGCCAGGAGATGTCTCAAGACACCATGGGAACCTGCAGGGAGGGTATGGCTGGACAATCTGTACCTCCTTTACTGCCACTTTTATGTGAGTTTAAACATATCAAAATTACACACACACACACACACACACACACACACCAGAGAGAGAGAGAGAGAGAGAGAGAGAGAGAGAGAATTGCTAATGTCTTGATGGGGAACTCTTGAGATTGGACCATTTTCTCCAAGCCTCAATAGTGTGTGTGTTTAGGTGTTTATGTGTGTGTGTGTGTGTGTGTGTGACAAGACAATGTACAGAAATGGTTCTCTACTTCCATTTGTGAATCCCAGGGATGGGATTCAAGTTGTCAGCTTTGCCAACAAGTGCTTTAAGGTGCTGAACTTTTCCACTGGCCCCCTTTGTCATTTCCTTAATCTATTAAATTCCACTTAGGAGTAAAAACAAGTTTGTTTGTTTTTCAAGCATGCATTGTGAATACCAAATCCTCTGCAGAATTTTCTGCACCTTGGCTGTGTTTTCAGCTTGACTCTCAGCCACTTCCCTGGCACCAAGAACTGGCAGTGCAGCAGTCGAGTACTTGACTGTGTTTCTCTGCTCCCTGGGTCTCAGTCTCCCATGTCCTGGTAGCACTGACAAATACCTAAGCACAAAAGACGAAAATCAATCCAGACGTCCTATTTGCTTCCACTGGTCACAGTGGTTTTCTGGATTACTCAGTGGTGGCTGAAGTAGAATTTCATGGCCACTTTGTATAACACCTTTATTTGAGTATGATTTACACAACACAAATTTCACTTGTGTTAAGTGTACAATCCAGTAATTTTTAGTACACTTACCAAATTGGACAGCTACCCTTACCACTCAGTATGAGAACATCTTCTTCCCACTGCATTTCAAGTGTAACCTCCACCTCTACCCAACACCAGACAGTCACTAATTTCCTTTCCCCAATTTGCCTTCCTTGACTCTTCATATGGACATACATACCGTCAGTGATCGCTTGTCCCCAGCCTACTTCCTGTGGAGCAGTTGGGAAATCCTATAGCTTGAACTATGTTTCTTTTCTTTTCTTTTTTTTTATTATTTTTTATTAGATATTTTCTTTATATACATTTTATATACATTTCAAATTTCAAATGCTATCTTGAAAGTTCCCCATACCCTCCTCCCCCCCCCCCCCGCAACTCCCCCACCCACCCACTCTCACTTCTTGGCCCTGGTGTTCCCCTGTACTGGGGCATATACAGTTTGCATGTTCAAGGGGCCTCTCTTCCCGGTGATGGCCGACTAGGCCATCTTCTGATACATATGCTGCTAGAGACATGATCTTCGGGGTACTGGTTAGTTATTCCACCTATAGGGTTGCAGATCCCTTTAGCTCCTGGGGTACATTCTCTAGCTCTTCCATTGGGGGCCCTGTGATCCATCCAAGAGCTGACTGTGAGCATCCACTCCTGTGTTTGCTAGGCCCCGGCATAGTCTCACATGAGAGAGCTATATCAGGGTCCTTTCAGCAAAATCTTGCTAGTGTATGCAATGGTGTCAGCATTACACCATTTGGTTTGGAGGCTGATTATGGGATGGATCCCTGGGTATGGCAGTCTCTAGATGGTCCATCCTTTTGTCTCAGCTCCAAACTTTGTCTCTGTAACTCCTTCCATGGGTGTTTTGTTCCCAATTCTAAGAAGGGGCAAAGTGTCCACACTTTGGACTTCGTTCTTCTTCAGTTTCATGTGTTTTGCAAATTACATCTTATATCTCGGGTATACCAAGTTTCTGGGCTAATATCCACTTATCAGTGAGTACATATCATGTGAGTTCTTTTGTGATTGGGTTACCTCACTCAGGATGATGTCCTCCAGGTCCATCCATTTGCCAAGGAATTTCATAAATTCATTCCTTTTAATAGCTGAGTAGTACTCCATTGTGTAAATGTACCACATTTTCTGTATCCATTCCTCTGATAAGGGGCATCTGGGTACTTTCCAGCTTCTGGCAATTATAAATAAGGCTACTATGAACATAGTGGAGCATGTTTCTTTCTTACTAGTTGGAACATCTTCTGGATATATGCCCAGGAGAGGTATTGCAGGATCCTCCGGTAGTACTATGTCCAATTTTCTGAGGAATCGCCAGACTGATTTCCAGAGTGGTTTTACAAGCTTGCAATCCCACCAACAATGGAGGAATGTTCCTCTTTCTCCACATCCTTGCCAGCATCTGCTGTCACCTGAATTTTTGATCTTAGCCATTCTGACTGGTGTGAGGTGGGATCTCAGGGTTGTTTTGATTTGCATTTCCCTGATGATTAAGGATGCTGAATATTTTTTCAGGTGCTTCTCAGCCATTCTGTATTCCTCAGGTGAGAATTCTTTGTTTAGCTCTGAGCCACATTTTTAATAGGGTTATTTGATTTTCTGGAGTCCACCTTCTTGAGTTCTTTATATATATTGGGTATTAGTTCCCTATCTGATTTAGGATAGGTAAAGATCCTTTCCCAATCTGTTGGTGGCCTTTTTGTCTTATTGACGGTGTCTTTTGCCTTACAGAAGCTTTGCAATTTTATGAGGTCCCATTTGTCTATTATAGATCTTACAGGACAAGCCATTGCTGTTCTATTCAGGAATTTTCCCCCTGGGCCCATATCTTCGAGGCTTTCCCCCACTTTCTCCTCTATAAGTTTCAGTGTCTCTGGTTTTATGTGGAGTTCCTTGATCCACTTAGATTTGACCTTAGTACAAGGAGATAGGAATAGATCAATTCACATTCTACATGATAATCGCCAATTATGCCAGCATCATTTGTTGAAAATGCTGTCTTTTTTTCCACTGGATGGTTTTAGCTCCCTTGTCAAAGATCAAGTGACCATAGGTGTGTGGGCTCCCCAGTCTCGCCCTACCTCTTCAACATTGTACTTGAAGTCCTAGCCAAAGCAATTCGACAACAAAAGGAGATCAAGGGGATACAAATTGGAAAGGAAGAAGTCAAAATATCGCTTTTTCCAGATGATATGATAGTATATATAAGTGACCCTAAAAATTCCTCCAGATAACTCCTAAACCTGATAAACAGCTTCAGTGAAGTAGCTGGATATAAAATTAACTCAAAGAAGTCAATGGCCTTTCTCTACACAAAGGATAAACAGGCTGAGAAAGACATTAGGGAAACAACACCCTTCACAGTAGTCACTAATCATATAAAATACCTTGGTGTGACTCTAACTAAGGAAGTGAAAGATCTGTATGATAAGAACTTCAAGTCTCTGAAGAAAGAAATTAAAGAAGATCTCAGAAGATGGAAAGATCTCCAATGCTCATGGATTGGCAGGCTCAATATAGTAAAAATGGCTATCTTGCCAAAAGCAATCTACAGATTCAATGCAATGGCCATCAAAATTCCAACTCAATTCTTCAATGAATTAGAAAGGGCAATCTGCAAATTCATCTGGAATAACAAAACACCTAGGATAGCAAAAACTCTTCTCAAGGATAAAAGAACCTCTGATGGAATCACCATGCCTAACCTAAAGTTGTACTACAGAGCAATTGTGATAAAAACTGCATGGTACTGGTATAGCGACAGACAAGTAGACCAATGGAATAGAATTGAAGACCCAGAAATGAACCCACACACCTATGGTCACTTGAACTATGTTTCTACATAATGTCTTTGCATACACACCATCACATCTCCTGCTTTACAGTTGTTTGTCATGAATGTAGTGCACACATATTTGTGGAACATGTCTTCTCACCCTACCTCCCTAAAACTAACTCTGGGGCATAATTGCTAGATTATTCGATAAATTTTTCACTTAACTTTCTTGGAATCTGCTAAATAGTTTTCTAGCTGGCTACATCATTGGCATCCCCGTCACCCATGTATAAAGGTTTCAGTTTGTTCACATTTTCATCAAAAGTTGGTATTGGCTCACTTTTCCATAGTAGCAACCTCAGTGGATACTTAATGGTACTATATTGTTTTAATTTATATTTATTTTATCTCTCCATGCATTATCCATTTTTAACTGTACCACCTATCTCTTCAATATTGAATTGTAAATTCCACCCTACCTTTCCCCTCCCCTCCCCTCCCCTCCCTTCCTCCATCTCCTCCTCTCCCCTCCCTTCCCCTCCTCTTCCCCCTCCCCTCTTCTTCCCCCTCCCCTCCCCTCCCCTCCCTTCCTCCATCTCCTCCTCTCCCCTCCCTTCCCCTCCTCTTCCCCCTCCCCTCTTCTTCCCCCTCCCCTCCCCTCCCTTTCCCCTCCCTTCCCCCCTCCCCTCCCCTCCTTTTCCCCCTCCCCTCCCCTCCCTTTTCCCTCCCCTCCCTTCCCCCCTCCCCTCCCCTCCCTTCCCCATCCCCCCTCCCCTCCCCTCCCCTTCCTTTCCCTTCCCTTCCCTTCTTTCCATTTGCTTCCCTTCCCTTCCTTTCCTTTCTTCCTCTTCCCTCCCTCCCTCTCTCTCTCTCCCTTCATTCTTTCTCTCAAGAGACCATCTCACTGTTTACCTCATCTGTCCAAGGAAGGTGTGGATCACTCTGCGCAGAATCTCTAATACACTCTCTTGCATCCAAATCCTTTTCAGGACACATGCCTCGTGAATGTCTTCTCCCAAGAGTGTGGCTTGCCTCATTTTATTAATGCCATAATTGCAAGCGAAAAGATTTTGAGTTTAGCTTGTCAGTTTTTCCTTTGATTCTTTGTGCTTTGCTTATCCAAGAAACCTTTGTCTCAAGGTCACAGATAAGTCTTTCTATGTTTCTTCAAGGAGTTTTACAACATAGTGGTTCATTCTAAGCTAGTTTGTATGATGTGTGGTGTGAGGCAAGGATTTGTGTTCGCCAGTCCCCCTTGTAAATATCCATTTGTCCTAGAACTCATTCCCGAAAAACACTCTTTGCAGTGTAGCACTCTCCCATTGACTTTTACAAACAGGTTTTGCTCTCTATTTATTTTCTGGTTTGTTTTTTCTAGTCCATACTATTTTAACTTGCTTCACTCACTTGACTGAAGAATCTTGATTATAAAAAATTATATTTAAAAACATCTCTGATGATAATTTACTTTTAAATAATTGTACTCTGAATATATTGTAGTGTGAATGAGATATGTATCACATAGGCTCACGTATTTGAACACTTGGACCCTAGTTGGCTGTGCTGATCAGGAAGGGGGTACAGCTTGCTGGAGGAAGTATGTCACTGGGGGTGGCCTTTGAGAGTTTGTAACTTTGCTCAACTTCCAGTTCTATTTCTGTTTCATGTTTGTGACAGCAGAGTGATCTCTTAGCTTCCTGCTTTGGCCCTGGCTACCATGCTTGCCCTGCCTTTTGGGACTCTTCCTCTGAAACCATAAGTCCAAATAAACTCTTTCTTCTTCAGCCACCTTTGGTCTTAATGTCTTACAACAGCAACAGCATAGTAACCAACCCAGAATCACTCATCTGATATTCCAAAGTGCTCTTGAGGAGGAAATGATAAATTTACTCCTTCTTAACACAGTCTTGACTTATCTGGAACACTGTTAGTAGTACAACCTTTAGCCTAAAACATTTGATGTTGGTTTTTAAAGACTTTTCTTCAGATTGTCCAGGAAATTTCTCATGTCTTTGAGTGTTTGTATGTGAATGTGTGTGTGTGTGTGTGTGTGTGTGTGTGTGTGTGTGTACTTATTTGGGTATGTGTACATGTGGGTGTCTGTGCATGTATGTGTGCGTGTTGCATCTGTGCACACATCTTCAGGCTCAAGGTTGATGTCTTTGTCTTCCTCAGTCACTATCCACCTTTTTTTTTAAGCAAGAGATTGTCTTTTTCTTTTAAAGAGTTTAATGTGTATGAGTACACTGTCATATGGTTACAGATGGTTGTGGTACATATGGTTCCCATGTGGTTGCTGAGACTTGAACTCAGGACCTCTGGAAGAGCAGTCAGTACTCTGAGCCATCTCTCCAGCCACCTTTATTTTTTGAGGCAACTTCTCTCACTGAATCTGAATCTCATGGGTCACCTTAGCCAGACAATGAACTCCTGGGATTCTCTCTCTGCTCCACCCCAGTGCTAGGACTAATGGGGTGTGGTGACTCCCAGCTTTTAATGGATTTTGGAAATCCAAACTTGGGTGTTTGTGTTTGTGCTGGTATGCATTTTACCACCTGAGCCATCCTCCTCGCTCAGACACCTAAGGTATCTTAATAAATTATAGATTATTAAAGACAGAACCAGCTGTTGAGTTCTGTGAGTCTTCCTGGCGGCTGGGGCTGGGGAAATGCTTGTGTAGCATTTCTCTTTGGCAATTCACATAATACATTTTGTCAGCAGACTTTCTAAACTTGAATTATGCTGTGGAGTAAACCCCAGTTCTTCAGAATGCTATCCTCTTGTGTTTTAAAGAGATCTTATGTGTTTCTTAAATGTTCATAAGTGGCTGGGAAATTACAAAGTTTTGTGTTAGATGTTTAACAAACTTTTAAATTTCTTTTAAAGTTATAAGCAGACACACACACACACACACACTCTTTCTGCTTTTGAAGATCATTTTTCTATCCTGTCCACCTAAGAGTGATCCATGTCGTGTTTTGTACATTTAAGCGGTAGTGATGGTACTGCGCATGTGTGATTTTGTTCTGATTACACAATGTCCATGCTTTTCTTTGAATGTTCCCCTTGGTCATTTCTGCTGCTGATAACATTATACCCTTACAGTCTCCTGGTTTACTTTATTATCCATTTCATTGGCTCAGCTAATTTCTAATAGTTATTAACTCTATACCTTTATCTCTTTTCAGCACTTAACGCTTGCTCAAAAAATTGTTGATGGAATCCAGAAAATTCTCTCTCTCTCTCTCTCTCTCTCTCTCTCTCTCTCTCTCTCTCTCTCTCTCTCTCTCCCTTATCAGTGGTGGTCCACTTCTGTAGTTCCAGCATTTGGGCAGCGGGAGGATTGTAAGTTCAAGGCCAGCCTGATATTCTTATCAAGAACCCCTCTCCAGATAAACAGACCAAAGGAAAACCATGCTTACAAAATGAAACAAACAAACAAACAAACAAACAAACAAAAACAATGGGGGTGGGCATCCAGAAATGCTTTATTTCTCAGACATCAATCCCTGAATCATTTTCTTATCAATGCATATTGATTTTTTTGTTTGTTTTTACAACTATCACATACTTTTATCACTTAGAAACCAAACGCTGTATCTATCCAGACAATGAAGTTCTCGCTCTGGAAGAATATCCAATCCAACCATTTTGTGTAAGTAAGGTTGTTTGAAAGTATTTGAACTTCAGGGAGTGTCTGAGACCTTTGGAATACCCAGAGTTGCATCCTTTTGCTTGGGAGGCATCTCAGAGGTGACTCAGACAGCGCATAAACAGTGCAGCTGTGCAGGGGAGGCACCCGCTGGTTCCCTGCCAAGAGAAAGAGTGGCGCACTATTCACTGGCCTCATCTTTCTCTGCTCTCCAGGACATTTCTAGGGGAATGACATTTGCAGCTGTTGCCCTGGCAGGGTGAAGACAGGGAGGGCTCAAATGATGCCTGGGGCAACACCCCAGGCTCTCAGCGCTACCCCTCCAGCACACTCAGCCCTTTGATAGGAGGCATAGACTGTTTCCATTGCCTTACACTCGATTCTAGTAGCAGACTACAGCCTGCAGAATTGAATGCAGTGGACCCAGGAAGCTTGCCCAAGATCAGCAGGGTCAGAACTTGCCCTACACCAAGCCCAGTCGAAGTCCTGGTCTGGAGTCACCTTTTCTGTCTGGGAAAATAATAGTAAACAAGAAAGCACTCATGTTAAACCATCTCAAATAACAACGCAGAATATTCCAGGACTATTGTCTGAGCGATTTGTAGTTTGCTGGGAGGAACTAGGGGTGTGGTTAGGGAGACAGGTGTTCCCACAGAGCTTGCACTAAGAGGTGGGGGTTCTCTCTAGAATGTGTAAAAAAAAATCCACTGTTATCCACTTTTAAGTCCCTTACAAAGTAGTGTGGGGCAGAAGCTATCTCTGCCTTGAAATGGAGGTCCTAGTCAACTTGAACTTTCAAGGTTTGTTGTTGTTGTTTGGTTACAGTTTTTGTTGCTGTTTTTGCTTTTTGTTTTCCCCTCAGGGGATCAGTCTAACAGCTGCATATAAATGCTCTTTCTAAGAGAGTATCCATTTGCCTCTCCCTATGAAGTTTCTAGTTTAGTCACCATCCTGTGCTTAGCAACAGGCCTGGAGGTGATCAGGGCAGAAGTGGCCTTTGCCTCCCAGGAAGCCAGCAGCCTCTCGAAGCAGGGAGACCAGGACCATCTCTCTTCCCTGGTCACCAAGAAATCAGTCAGGTTTTAGCGACCCCAAGTCCAACCCTTGTACCTCTGTTGTTTCCTAAGGCATGGGGTTGCTGCCCCAGGAATGCTGGCCAGTCACATCTGCTAAGGGCTGCCCACAGCTGTGCACAGCTGGGGTGGGCAGACGCAGCGTCCAGGCTGGGTCCATCCATCACCGAGCCACCGCTATGAGGACATTCTCATTGCTGGATGAACCTCCAGTGACTCTGGCGCGGCCTAGATGCCCCCGCCCTCTCAGCCCTGCTATCAGTCAACTCGGGGTGAACTCAGGTTCACCTCCTGACCTCCCGTTCAACCCAGACAAGCATGGAAGTGTGAACTGGGCCTCCAAGGGGCCAAGAAGCCTCTTAACCCAGCTCGGCCCCACTTCCCACTGCATCACATGCGACCCCTCTAACCCCTGCTGCTGAGGTCTGGCCTCACACGTGTCCAGCACGGCTACCGGGCAGCTGGACTTTACGTAGTGTGCAAGAAATTATTCCAACAGGCCACACCTAAGAAAGGATTGAAAAATCCACATCCCACACAAAGTAAAGCACAGCCTTGCTTGTATAACGTTTTTCGTTTTTTTTTTTTTTTTTTTTTTTTCCAGCGTTGGAGATGGGGATACAGGAGGGTAGCAGCTACTTAGAGCACTGACTATTTTAAGTAAAACCCTGGAGAGGGGAGAGTAGGTCCTTATCACTTAGCCTTCCCAGGCCATTATTTTGATACAAATACCCCGCTGTCCTACCTAGGGCTGTGCTTGAACTTGAGTTTTAAAATTCTTGACAAAAATTAATTTTTTTTCCATTAAAAAACTCGGGGTGCGGAGAAAAAAACTTAAGTGGGAGTTGTGTGGCCTTATCTGCCTTTCCAGATTAAGGCCTGGAACTTGACCTTATGTCTAAGGACAAGTCTCTAGGTACTGTTCGCACTTTGTGGTCAGCTCCTCTTAGCTCTGTTGCAAACTTCCAGCAACCACACCAAGTTCAGCTCACCGTGGAACATTCTAGAAAGGCTTTTATTCTTCACAAGACCAGCCATCCCCTGTGTGGAGCTGGGATGGAATGGCCAGCCTCAGGCATGTGAGGCAAGTTCTCTTCCCCTGAGCTACGTCCTGTACTTGCCTGTTTGAGGTAGGGCCTCAGTATGCAACAGGAGTTGGCTTCAGATTCAACATCCTCCAGCGTCTGCCTCTCAGCTGTTCAGATAAACGTGCTATCCCGTTACCCCAGGAAGCTTCTTACTTATAATAGCTTCAAAAAAATCTGGGATTAACTCTAACCAAGGAAGTGAAATCTTGTACAATGAGAAAACTTTAAGACACTGAGGAAAAGAAATCGAAGAAGATAGCAGAAGATAGCAAGACTTCTTGGACTAATATTGTGAAAATGACCATCCTACCAAAAGTATGTTGGTCACCATACCCATCAAAATTCTAATGCAGTTCTTTAGATAATTGAAAAAAGTAACCTTAAATTTTATGTACAAAGATAAACAAATCAGGATAACCAAAACAACTCAGAAAACAAAAAAAAAAAAAAACAAAAGCCAAACAAACAAAAACTCAACAACAACAACAACAACAAAAGCCTACAATATTAAAAAACCCTGCTGGAGATATCACCATCCAGATTTCAAGTGATCTCTGGAACTACAGTACTAGAAACAACCAGGTGCTGGCACAAAAGCTAGCATGTAGGTCAGTGGAATAGACCTGGTGACCCACATATAGGCTCACAGTTCTAAAGGCTCATGATTTTTAGGCCAAAAATACATGTCAGAGCAAAGGCAGCATCTTCAACAAATGGTTCTTATCAAATCAGACCGCTGCATGTATGAGAATAAAAGTGAATCCTTATTTCTCACCAGTGCAAAACCCAAGTCCAAATGGATCAAGGCTCACATAAGATTTGACGCCCTGACTCACATGGAGAATAAAGCAAGGAGCAAGCTAGAACTCTAATGGTAGTCAACAGGACACTGATCACACAGCAATTAAGTTCAACAAGTCATGGGGCCTCCTGAAATGAAAAATCCCAGTACAGCAAATATATCATCACTCTGATGAAGAAGAGGCAACATACGTAATGGGAAAACAAGCGGACACAGGGCTAGTATCAAAATTTATAAAGAACTCAAACAACCAAACATCAAGAAAACAAGAGGCAAGCCACATGACTAGAAGCAAGGCAGGAACCTAGCAGAGAGTTCACAAGAGACGAAATGCCTGTGTCTGAGACACATTAAAAAGTGTTCAACCACCCTTCGCTACTTGGTGTCTTAGTTCAGGTTTTTATTGTTGTGATAAAACATCATGACCAAAAGCAACTTGAGGAGAAAAAGGTTTATTTCATCTTACACTTCCAGATAACAGCCCATCAGAGGAGGAGGCAGGAGCTGATACAGAGGCCACGTAGGATCACTCCTACTGTCCTTCTGTGGCTTGCCCAGGCCATGGCTTACACCATCTAGGACTACCTTCCCAGGAGTGGCACCGCCCTTAGTGTGCTGGGCCCACCTATAGCAATTGTTAACGAAGCAAACGCACTACAGACTGAGCAGATGCAAATCTTATGGGGGTCTTTTCTCAACTGAAAGTCCCTTTTCCCAAATGGCTCTAGCTTGTGGCAGGATAACAGAAAAAATAGCCAGCAGACTAGAGAAATGCAAATTGAACATGCTTTGAGAATTCACCTTCCCACAGTCAGAATGGCTAAGGAAACAAAGAAAGACAATATATAGTGGTATGGATATCGGGGTGGGGGTGGGGGGGCTTTTATTCACTCTTGGTGGGAGTGTAAACTGGTGTGGCCACTATAAAAATCAGTGGGAGATTCCTCAAAAATACAAAATAGATCCAGCTATGTCAGTTGTGAGCATAGATCCCAAAGATTCTGCATCCGACTAGAAAGATCCCCGTCCCTCTGCATCCACTGCCTGTCCACTCACAAGATCTAGAAAATGGAAACAGTCTATGTGTCCATCACATGATTCTGCATCCGACTAGAAAGATCCCCGTCCCTCTGCATCCACTGCCTGTCCACTCACAAGATCTAGAAAGTGGAAACAGTCTATGTGTCCATCACATGATTCTGCACCAAACTAGAAAGATCCCCGTCCCTCTGCATCTACTGCCTGTCCACTCACAAGAACTAGAAAATGGAAACAGTCTATGTGTCCATCACATGATGAAAGGGTTACGAAAATGAGGTAGGTTCACACAACGTGGTATTTATTATTCAGAGGTATGAAACTGGCTAGGAGTAGGTAGGACAGAGTGGTATAAGGTATTAAAGGGGAAAGGATAGGTTGGAGTGCGGACAGGAGGGCAGTGTAGAGGAGACTAGAAGGACAGATAACTAGATGCTAGGCTTTTCAAAATGTCCTAGGGAACCTTCGACTGCAGAAGCTTCCTAAAGTACAAACATACATACATACATACATGCATACATACATACTGACTACTGCAGAAGCTTCCTAAAGTACAAACATACATACATACATGCATACATACATACTGACTACTGCAGAAGCTTCCTAAAGTACAAACATACATACATACATACATGCATACATACATACTGACTACTGCAGAAGCTTCTTAAAGTACATACATGTGCATACAGGGAAAGACGTAAAATGGAGTTACCCTATAGAGGGCAGATAATGCCCTCTATATAGAAAGCAGGCGATACTTCTACCCAGCTAAGGACAAAGTCTGGTACCACACATGGAGTACTTCTTTTGAAGTTGTTGACCAGCGAGGTCCCATAGACCACAAAACATTACAGGCTATAGTCAATACTGTTAGATACCCTTCAGAATTTGCTTATAATGTTCTATTTCTAGACAGCACACATTTGAGTACGGAACATGGGGAATTCAGCTGGTAATGAGCCATCTTCTCTGGCTGGCTGTCATAGTGCTGGAAGATGCTGTGGGTGCTCCTGGAAGAGCAATGGACTTATCAGTCTGATCCAGCTGTGAGTCGTGGAAGCTAAAATAATGACTGGCCTGGCAGCACATGCCCACTGATGCCCACACAGTGGCATCTAAGTGACAGGAATATCCAACCACAGTCAGCTTGGATTTGAGTCCTGGTCTACAAGATGACACCCATACCTGACATCATTGCTGCTCCAAGAATCTGTGGTTAGACAGGTCATAGACCATACTATCATTATTCTATGTAGTATTAGACCAACTGCTCATGGCTTATAATTATACCCATAGATTAATATATCTCTCAACTCTGATCAGAGAGGTGTCTACTTGCAGCAGATGGGATCAACACAGAGCTCCTCAAGTGGTCAGGCTCGGAGAATATGAGACTCTGGAATGCTCAGCCCTAAGTGGGACATTTATATCACACTCCTTTTCTCCTAAGAGTCAGAGATCACTGGGGGGGGGGGGTGGCAAGACTGTACAAGCTGGAGGTGGAGGATGACTACAGGAAAACTAGACACTGAGGCAGTTGCATGCATAAGCTCACAGCAACTGGACAGCATGCACAAGACTCGTATAAGTAGAAGCCAGACCAAACCCCCAGCTTGGAGAGGGCAGGTGAGCATGAAGTCCCAGTCCTAGCTAAGCAACTATTGCAATGACAGATGTTGGGAGAAGGAAACTCTGTTTTGTTTAACTGTGTAGAGCACATATCCAACATCGGGCCTTGACAGGGAAAAACAGCTAAGGTAAAGTTGGATGGGTAGGGACTGGAAGGAGATCTGAGAGGAGTTGGGGGAGAGAGTGGATATGCTCGAAATACATAGCATGAGCTTCTCAAAAGAACAAATAAAAATATAGAAGTTAATTACGTCTCTACGCAGTAGCAATGAATCTGTAATGAAGAGAAAGTATATTATTATTGCAATCACATTCTTATAAAAATCATTCTTTGGTGTAAATCTGAGAAGGCATGTTCAGAATTTGTATGCTGAAAGTTATAAAATGCAAATAGGAGAAATCAAATAGTTGAAAGGAAATAATTTTCAGACATGCAATACAAGAGGAGTTTGAATGAAAAAAGAGTGAATAGAGAAAAAGTGTCATTTCAGTATTCTTTAAATTCTAGAGAAAAGACCAACCAGTGTTGCCTTTGCAACACTTCCGCCTATGAAGCGCTAGAGCCAGGTAGTTAGTTTTGTTCTATTATTCTAGGAAAGACAGAGAGGGAGAAGGGGTGGAGGAGGGACAGCAAAGAGAGATTTTAAGTTAAATATATAGATAAGTTTAAAGACCTGATGCCTGTAGTGCCCTAGCCAGTTTTCCTGGCACCTTCCAGGCAGAAGGTGGCAGGAACTCGGGAGCTCTGTAGCCAGTCCTGAGGGTACCAGAGCCCCCTCAGCAGAGGGTCCCCATGTCGGATCTAGGTACCCTGGGGGCTGCAGGCTGGAGCTCCCAGTGCAGACCGAGAGGTCACAACCTGTGATTGCTGTGTGGATGCTGCAGTGCTCCGATTGCAATTCCTCCGGCCTCGTGGAACTTTCAACACAGCCTGGGTTCTAGATGGCTTCCTGCAGAGTTTCTGAGAGATGGGGCATCTTTCCATTCTGTCAAGGTCTTGCACCATGACAATGTTTCCAGTTGTTCAATGCTGTATTTATTTTCTTAGAATTATGTGATCATCAGTGCATCAAGAAAGTTCCTACATGTTAATGTGTTGATATGGGTCTAGAGAATGGATACGTGTTTTCCTAATAATATGGCATGAAACCAATTACACAGTTACTAATTTTGTTAAATTTAGTGGTTGTTGTTTGAAAAGTACATGGTTTGAGTCTCTGACTTTTTAGAATGCATATTTGACTTCCACAACATTCCTAGAATTCCTAGAATTCTTCAGTCTGTCTGGATTAAAGTTCCAATGAGTAAATTGTAATGGGCAGGCTCTCCACACTTTAAATTAAAACATAAAACATGGGCACAGTGGTAGTTTTTTTGTGTCACTCGTTCTGTTGTGGGCATAGAAATCCCAATGAAAAGATAAAAGAATTATTACAAAAGCTTAAATGAAAAACACTGAGGACAAATGTTTGTGGAGTAGCTGGAAGGCCCCTCCCTGTGTGGGGCAAATAGCGTCTAAAATCGTGCTTTAGAGACACACCAAGTGTTCTTCTTCACAGCCACCCTGCGGGTTTCTGCTGTTTTACTCTGTGCACTAGCAATTGTACTCATATCCGAAAGAAACAAGAATATGTGCACACAACATACAGGAAGGTTCATAGCAGCTTTCTTTGTAGTAGATAAAAACAAAAAGGAAACAAACCAGATATCCCCCAACATGGAGCTAGGTAACTAAAGTTTAAGGAGGTGTACCGTGGTAGAATACTAGTCAGTCAGAAAAAATAATGAATTCTTGAAACATGCATGGGAAGATGGGTCTGGAGAGAATTCTAATAAATGAGAAACAGCAGTCACAGGTGGGAAGGAGCCCACACTTGATGAACGTTCTCCAGAGGTTCTAGACTAAGCAATCTGTGGCAACTGGAAGTGGGGTCCAAGTGCTCCTGAGGGCCCCGATGCCTGGATAGCAGCAAATGGACTTTCGTATATTGGCAGGATATGGGTTTCACCTCAGCCGACTAAGATATCCCACAATCCTCTGCGTTAATAAAAACCTAAAACTGTGTGATGTGGAGCTTTCACTGAGCGGGGATTGATCTTCACACATTGAACACATGCATGGTATTGATACCAACATGCCGCACCCCATAAGTATGCAAGACGGCAGTGACTTAAATGAAGATTTCACAGGTGCGGGCACTTGCTAATGCTCGTTAAAGCGCAGGCTTCATCTTGGTGCACCGTGTATCCAATTCATCCCTCAGTACCGAATCTGAAGAAAGAGACAGTCATATTAAAATCACAACCCAGTAAAGGAGGAGTTCTGGAGTTCTTGTGGGATACGCTGCTATTTCAAAAAAATAAAAAACTATTAAAGAATAAACAAAATAAAATTTTAATGATGAGGAGGCAGAGAGAGGCAAGTCTCAAAATCAAAGAGTTATTCAGTGCTAGCAATGCACTATTAATTATTCACAAGCGTTACATTCTCCCCAAATGTGTTCTCTGGGATATGAAAAGGTTTCTGTGAGAAAAGATGCCTAGATCATAAATTTTGGAAGCCGGGGGTTAAACTAAGTTAAGTTGAATTCATTCTCCAGGACTTCCCAGACCCTTTAAAATGCAAAGCTCGTGGCTCAACTTGTTATTGTCTGAATTCTGTTCCTTCCAAAAGAAGCAAGGAAGTTCTCGGGCTGGTACCCATGACCGAACTCCTGTTTGAAACTCGGTGTGGATAACACAACTGGTCAGGATGAAGTCACAGTGGACTGAGCATTGGCCTTTAGTCATATGGACTGGTGTCATTTTTTTTTAATTTAAAGAGAACTTTATTATTAAAAAAACTTGCATATAAAATAAACACCACGTACTAAATTAAACAGACCCCCAGGCTGTAGACCCCAGTGAACTTCTATACAGTTAGAAGAGTCCTTCTGGAGCTCGGGAGCTTCGAATTGGATTTTATACTTTCACTATCAGATATGTTTTATGCACTTATCCACCACCCAGATCAAACACTCCATGAAAGGATTAAAACTAGGCAGACAAATGGCTTTCTACCCTGTTCCATAACACATACCTGTAGCCCACACTTGGCCCTTCCTCTCCTCCTCATGTTGGGCCCTTCTGGTTCTTTTTCTTAGTGTTATACTGTGCCTACAGGGACATTTGTTTAAGCACATATTGTTGGCTAGATTCCACATATGAGAACATGCAGTGTCTTTACAAAGAGGAAGTGACGCCCAGGGACAATGTTATGTGACAATGGGGCAAAGGTTGGAATGAAGGGTCAGAAATTCCAGGCACAGCCAGGGCTGATGGCAAGCTGTGATGCTGGAAGAGCCCAGGCAGGATTCTGGACAGGGTTGGATGGGGCTTCTTGGTCCTGAAAGTCCCTTGGTCTCAGGATTGTGAAAGAACAAATTCTGCTGAGGACTTCTGCATGTGCCAATGTGTGTACATGTGTATGCAAGTGTATGTGCATACATGTGCAAGTGCTTTGTGCACAAGTACATGTCCATGTGTGTGCATGAGTGTGCGAGTGTGTGTGTCTATGTTGTCTTCAGGCTCTGTCCTCCTTGTTTTGTTGGGACAGGGTCTTTCACTGGTTGGCCCTTGACACCCAGGCTGGGTTGGCCAGGCAGTGACTTCCAGAGATTTGTCGGACAGCCTCTCAGGGCTAAGATCACAAGTGTGAACCACACGCTCTGTTGTTTTCTTTTATACAGGAGTTCTAGGGATCACACTCGGTCCTCTTACCTGCAAGAGGAGCACTTCACCGCAGAGTTTCTCTGAGTAAAACCGCAATAGTTAGTGAGCAAAGCAAGCTGCGGTGTTGATTGGCTTCGTGTGACCCGAGGGCAGGAGCAGTGCCAGGTGCTCCTGAGAGGTGTTCAGAACCAAGGCTGCAGTGAAATCCCATGATGCAACAGGGCGAGCATTGCCAGAAATACCTTGGATCCTTGGTCATTTCGTTTTGAATTGATTTTTGGCTGTTGGATTCTCACACACACACACACACACACAGAGACACACACACACACACACTTTTTGATAACTCCAGCATTTAGTTACATTATGTCATGCTCAGTCATTGTGCACTGTTTAATCAGTTTACTGGACCACATGTATTTTATAATGGCCCCTGACTTCCTTTGCCCATCTGAAGGAAGTGCAAGATCAAGTCACAGTTAATTCAGGGTGTCCTGACCGCCCGGTTCTGATCCATAGTCTTTGTCTTCACATGGTGAAAGGGTCAGGGGCTTCTTGAAATTTTGTTTTATGATGGCTGTCATGGTCACTGTCCCAAAGTCCTATACCCCAGTATCATCAAATCGAGCATTAGGTCTTCGATACATGCATTTGAGAGACAGACATTCAGAGCACAGCAATCACATTCCTAGAGACCTGATAGGCTACACGCTTTGGAGACCGCCCACCCCGTAGCTTGGATACAAGTTATCCTGGATAACTTGTACCTTGAATGCAGAGCTGAGGATGACAGCTTTGAGACTGCCTCTGTTGGTTTTTTTTTTTTTTTTTTTTTTTTTTTTTGGGTGCATATAGGGTGACAAATTAGGAAGGGTGCGCTCAAAGGTTATTCAAATATTTCAAATAAAGCTTATTTGAGTGTGGAAAGGCCAGAGAACATTAATCAAATGTCAGCACCAAGACACTTTGTCTGCCGTTTCTGCCTTGTGTTTGCGGAACAGCCCTCTGGCTTAGGTTCCCGATGATTGCTCCGCTGTGACGGCGTTCCCAGAGCATTCTGCACGGAGGTGATGCTTCCGGAGTACACTCAGGGGGGTTGGATAGCAGTGCCAACTGACAGGGCCAGAGTCTGTGAACACCACGGTTCCTCTTGGGCAGTTAGATTGGAAGCGGGGCAAATATTTTGCATAAAAAAGATTTTCACAGAGTAATGACTGAAACGGTAACATTCAGGTGGAGGGTGTCTGTCATCATCACAAAGCAGTGGTGTGCAGGACTCAGGGGCCAACTGGCTGTTTTCCACAGAGGCCTTCTCTCCTCCAGTGTTGAGGCCTCTGTCCTCTCTACTCCAGTCTCCCAGGCTTTCTTCTGGGAGAAGCCACACGAGCAGTACAGCCTCTCTCTCCTCAGCAACTATCAAAACAGTGCAGCCGCCCCAGTCACAAACTCAAGAGTCTTTTGACAGCAGCAATTAAGCAACTTAATTAATGAGTGAATAAAAATGATAATATTTACTGAATGGGAGCGTCCTGTTTTGCATTTTTATTCAAACTCTGCACCTGAAGAACACCACTGAGGAGCAGCACTCGTGCCCCCCTGTTGTGGAAACGCTCTTGCTCTCTCTCCTCTTGCCAATGTCTCTCTGTCCTTTCCGCTGACTGTGCCTCATCTCCGCCCTCTCCCCTGAGTCCTTTGGTTTGGATTTCATGAGCATGCCAAGGATAGGGTGCACAGAAGGTTCACCCACTTCCTGTTTCCAGGGAGAGTGAAACCCCATTCTTGTCACAGGCTTCCTTTGCCCCTAAAAACCCCATCCAGACCTGAGAGACAATTTCACGATACTTTTCCAAGGCTGAACTTTACATCAAAGTGGGTGATTAATTACTGATAAGGGTACAATAAAACATTAATGCATTTTGTAATTAACCAGCTTAGGAATGACAGCTCCCACCTCCTCATGAGTGACATGTTCACAGGTTCACATGCACAGGAGCACACAGGCATAAGCTATCTCTCTCTCTCTCTCTCTCTCTCTCTCTCTCTCTCACACACACACACACACACACACAACTTTAAAAAAAAATCCTTATTTGGCTATTCATCTCAGCGGTGCCCCCAATACATTATATTCTTTTAAAAAGGCACATATATTTTTTCCTCAATGAAATATATAATCCATCTCGAGTGTAAGGAAGGCCCCATACATAATTATTTCGTCGTGACAGACAGTGAGTTTTCCAGCTATTATTTTTGACGGTGCTGTCATGGATGCCAAATGTATATTATGGTGGGAGCCAGCCAAAGTCGGAAACCCACCTGGAGAGCAGGCTCCTTTTTTCTCCCCAGAAAGGTTCCCCAGTTTGACAGGCCACCATTCCGGTTAAGCTTAATTAGTCAAGAGAGAAAAATAACTGACTTCAGAGTGTTACGTTGGGGGCTCCCCATCCCCCCTTCCCACTCAAAACTTGACATTCTTTGGAGAAGATGAAGTTCCAAATGGGATCTGTGTTTCTAGCTTCTCATCGTCCTCATGAGGGACCCACTTCACAAGGCCCGGCTTCGTTCTCCTTCCCCCTGCCTTGAGGCACTCCACAGAGTTGGCCAGAGAAGCCTAGAGTGGAGTCTGCGCCCATGGAAGCAGCGCCGCAACATTCCTTGGGAACTCATTTATTTCAGGATGGGAACAGGTAGGGTGTGGGTAGACTGCAGGAAGATATCAGCCTGCTGGCAGGGTGCAGGAGATGTGTCCCGCTAAGAGTCGATGACTCTTCTGGTTCTTGGAATATGCCACCGAGATGCTGGACCTTGGCCTCGTCACTCATCCTGCATTCTGTACTATGGGGTCAGGACCAAGTTTGACATAAAGTGTGTCTGCCTGGACACATGCTCAAGAGCACGTGTGCATATGTGTGTATGAGTGCACATGCTTAACATGTGTGTGCACACATGTATCATATGCATGCACAGTATGCACTCACATGCACACGTGACTCAAAAACATGTCAGAAACCATAAAAGAACACCCTGTGTGATAAGCAAAGCCAACCTTGAAGTCTCTCTACCCATAATTCTTGATCTTTTGGCCTCTGCCTGGGGACACTGAGGACATCACACTTGACTTCTGGAAAGCTTGGTGTACAGCATCAGACATTTGGTGCCTGGGGCTCTTTTGCATGGAAGTGTGGTGTTGGTCTCCTACCCAGTGCATATGCGTAAAAAGCACTTAGTGGTGCTCCTGGGAAAGCCTCCCATGAAGCAATCCAGTCATAAAAATGAGGACGCAGGAAGGTTTCGGGCTGTGGTGGAGGAAGTGAGACCAGAGCTCCTACGCCGAGTTTCTTTTCCTTTCTGAGTTTCTGGTTCATTTCCAACCTCAAATCTCTTCACACATATTGACATCTCTGGTTGAATGTCTGTGCCTCCTGTCAGACAGCAGACACTCAGAGCCACCATCTCTGTTACCCTGTGACCTGGCAGAGGGACAGCCACATACTCACCGAGAGGTGGTTGTGGAGTAGAAGACAGCTGTGGAGATTGGGGAAGTAGGTGGAAGGTTAACAGACCTTCAAAGGGGAGACCTTAGCTGAAGGGGAATGCTGAACTCTTCCTGGAGACCCTGCAGACACATCTGTGGGCGTGCAGCCATGTTCCGGTCAACTCTGCTTCCTGTGTCTCTGTCACTCAATCCATTAAGTCTGGGGAAGAACGGGTGGCTTCCCATGGGGGAACTCCTGATCTAAGGGGACAAGAAGGGGTGAAATCCGGGATGGGGAAGGCAGTCCAAGAGAGTACTCTACTTGTGCAGAGTTGCCAGAAGGGCCAGTGTGTGGGGTTTGGTGTCCTCACCAGAGAGAGCCTTAGAGCTTCCAAGGGATTAACGCACATTCTGCCTTTGTCACCTATCAGCAGGTAGTTGTCGAGATTACAGGATTAAGGAGCACCATGAAGGGTCTTCTGTTTTCACCAGACCTGCATCAAGAAGTCACTGGAGAGTAGCCATAAAGTTATTAATCTATACCGACATCCTCTTCTTTTCCAGAAAGTTCTAGGTGAGCAAGATGTCAAGTACCGGAAGCATAGATACACCAGAAGACGTGCAGGAATGTACAGTGACTCAAACCAGAGGAATTTCCATGAGTGGACGTCCTTTCACAACAAGCAAGATTCCTGTGTGGTCGTTGTTGCTGTCACCTGGGTACCCGGAGGAACATGTTAATCCCAGACAGGAATGATGTCATCCAGTGTTTATAAAGTGCATTCCAGCCCCAGACAACCGTCTTCCACCTGTGACTCCCTTTACAGAGGACTGTACTTCCTGCCAACTGGGCTGCGGTGCCCTGCCTCCGGGCTCTCCGCACTCACCCTTGCCTGGCAGGTCTGGAAGGACTCAGGGCTATTTGGTTCTTGGAGCGACCCTTTGACTGCATCTTCTCACCACCACCTCCTCAGCGGTTATTTTAGTCAAGCGTTATAACCAGGATGAAGGTGCGTGTTACTGATGCCACGTTCCTTTTCTACTCTGTCACTGCTCAGTGCTGTGCCCTCCCCCATGGCCTTGCTGTCTCCCCTTGAGCCTGTCCTAAAAGTGACAGCTGGATCCTGGCTGCAGCTCTCATCAGCAACTTGATCTCGGTGGCCCTCTTCCTGCCCATACAGGTGTGTGCCTGGATTTCAGGTCACCTTTCACCCTGAGCTGGGAAGCCAACTCACACCTGCCATCCTAGGCCACCGATGCTGTGCGCCCTCTCACCTGGTCTGTGCGTCAAGTTACCTGAGAACAGGAAGCCCCGAACCCCTCCCTCTCCTCCCTGCCACCTGCTAACTAATGAGTGACATCATTTAGCACTGTTTTGAAACGAGGGATTTGAAGTTGTTTTGGAAACTGAAGGAGAAATACAAATGTTTGCATGTTAAACATTTCGCCCAAATGCTAGAATGTGAGTGTCTCTTTATTGTGACAGTTCTGGGGGAGAGTAAGCTCCAGGTTGTCAGTGAGCATCCTCGCACAGGGGTTTGACACTCGGCATGGCAGTGGGAGGCAGCTTAAAAATAGTTTAAAGAAAGAGAAGTGTTCAAGGCTTTTCTAACCGTCTCGGGTCAACAGTCTGCCTTCTAGTTTAGTGTTTTAGTGAAAATGAAATTCTACCCATATGCATCCTATAATGGTTATGTATTGTCTCCAAGCATCCAATGTATGTTTCCGATAGGAAGTTTGTAAGGAATAGAGGTATAAATAACAATGAAAAATTACAACTCATAGGGATAATCATGCATAATAAATACTGTAAGTGTGTTCTCATACTCTTTCCAGGCATATGTATTGTTACAGTCTAATGCTTAAAAATAAGAATGTGGAGAGAGAGAGAGAGAGAGAGAGAGAGAGAGAGAGAGAGAGAGAGAGTAAAGATGCCAAAGCTGGTAACATGAATTTGATTCCTGGAACACACATGGAGGAAGAAGAGAGATGTTTCTGATGAATTGTCTTCTGCTCTCTATACCTACCATGTAGCATATATGTACACACACACACACACACACACACACACACAGAAAGAGAGAGAGAGAGTTAAATAAGTTAATTAATTAATAAAATTTGGAGGAATATTTTAAATGGAAGTTGTATTCTGTATTATTCTTAGAATTACAATTTTCAAAGGAGGCATTTGTATTGCCTTTATTTTTCTTCATTACATGAGCATGTATATTCATTATTAGGAAAATAAAAAAAAAACGCAAAAAAGATGAGAAAATAAAAGCCAGCAGTAACCTTATCACATAAATGTTGACTGTTATCTTCCCAGCTCTTTCTTTCTGTTCATATAAAGTTGGAATGAAAATATTGCAAATTCTATGTTCTCATGATGCTTAGTAATATGTCTTTTTAATTCTCAACTATTTTGTGATTTTCATGAATAATAGTATTCTAGGAGGTAATCTTATAAAGTATGCTATATTATACTACACGAATTCACCATCCTTTACTTTAAACAAATGACCCCTTACATAACCTAGTTGTCTTTAATCTTCTGTGATCTATGATGAAGCTGTCAACGTAAATTACAAATAAATACTCATAGATACTCCTAATTACTTATCTCTGAAATAATACATAAAGGTAAAATTTTAGGGTCAAACAATGAAGTCAGCCTTTTCACGTTTTACAGCTAACTCATAATATATCATTCTACCATAACTCACTTAACCATCTTTTGACATTTAATACTTGGCAGCGAATATCCATTTACCAAAATTTTTGTTCTCCTTTAAGACCGTCAGGATGGTTTTCTTCAAGGGGATTATAGGGCTGCAGGAGAGAAGAAATAAAAAATTGAAATGAACCCTTAGAGGACATGTCTGTAGAGTTAAAATGATAGCACATCTCCTCCACGGATCTACTGTCAGGACCTGGGCGAGCACTCGGTGTGCTCTGCCAATGCACTGGGGCAGAGCCTGAGGTATGCTCACTCCTTCAGCTGCTGTTTCCTTGAGATTCTGAAGAGCCAAGGGAATAGGAGCTGGGAAATGACTTGTGTCTCATGACAAAGTAACCTGCCACATAGAAATCTGACTAGCAACCCAGTGTGATGGCTTCTGAACTCTACTCCGATGTCTGACACTCCCTGGCTTGATGCTTTTTTTTAGGTTGTGCTAAATAATTTTGAGTTGTTTCTTGGCTTAGAAATTCTATCTCATTGCTGTTGGTGCTTTGCCTCTCTCACTCCCAGAAATTTTACACATTTGGATGCTATTCCACCCCTGTAGGTAATGTTCTGAGCCCCCCCCACCCCAGTAGTCATATCCACAGTACAGGGACCATTTGGGTCTGATCAAGTGGAAGCACAATGTTTCAGTATTGTTGCTGGTTCCCTTGTCTTAATGATGAGCACTACCTCAAAGGGACCATCCTAATAACAGGTTGGCATGCAATAGTTTGGATAATACCTAATGTAACCGCATATTGGCGAGATGAAACCATCAAAAGGAGAAGAGAAAATGTATGCTGGGAAAAGGCAGCTTCAAAAGAGAGAGGCAGTGAAGACCCGTGGTGGCTGTAGTGGTCGTCATGTCATGAGACACCCAGAAAGTAAACCAACTTGCATAGCTTAGGAAGAAAACAACTTACAAATCTTGGAAAGTTCATGAAACTTACAAAATTTACAAGACTCCTTCCTCAGAGTTATATGAGCAGTAAAAATTGCTGAGAAGAAGATACTGATATTATAGTCATGTGGAGAGCTCCAGTTTTGCAACTTTTGTGAGTTATCACTCATGCTGGGCTTTTGACTGCTTTTGAGTCATTCACACTTCTGTATGTAGCCCTCTCTCGCACTCCTCTGAGTAACCCTCAGAAACACCCTGAGCCACTAAACTAGACTTCAGGGGACTTGTTTCATTACTCTGTCGTCAGCACACCATCTTAGGTAAATAGTTACTTGTTTCAAAAGAACTAAGAGTGCAATCAAGTGTTTTATGTTGGCATGGATTGTGTGAACTCTAAAGACTGCATTTGCCTACTTAGCTTAGGCTTGTGTGTCTTGTGGCCTCTTGTGTTGAGATGATGGGAAGCTGGAGGAATGTTTGCTCTATGGAAGCGTTTGCATGAGAATGGAGGTTTCACCATAGGTAGGACATTATTTAATTGCCAGAGGAATAATACCATGGAGCAAGATGTGCTCCTCTTTCTCTCACTCCATATGTAGTGTCCTCAGTGTGCACCAGCTGTATGTAAGAGCAGTGTATGATCTGGAAACATCTGGAGGAGGAGGAGGAGGAGGAGGAGGAGGAGGAGGAGGAGGAGGAGGAGGAGGAGGGGGGGGGTGGTAATGATGGTGATGGTCGTGATGATGATGATGATAATGATGAAGAGGATGGTGGTAATGGTGGTGAGAGTCATGGTGGTGGTGATGGTGATGCAGAGGATCAGTGGTAAGATGCCTGGACATAGAAAGCTGAAGATAGATAGTACACACTGAGAAGTATACTAGCATGTCATGCACATGTGTAGAACTCCAGCTGTTCTTTCAGCCACCTTCCATCTTGGACCTTTCCTGGTACCTGACCATGCAATGTCAGATGAGCTTCGTGGAAGACAACTGAGATTTTCCAAAATCCGTTCTGTGGGGTTCTTAGGATTCTGTTGTATGCTTGGATCTGTGATGTGGACCTTGGCACAGAGAAGAAAAATCCTTCAGGAGTGGGGCAACAGGGTCTCGGCAAGGGGAGTGACCCTACGTGGCCCCTTTCTTGGCAGCACGCCCTGTTGGAGTTGAAGGTTGTGGTTTAAAGCAGAGGAACTCTGTCCTTTGAGCAGGTAGCTTCACTCCGGCAGGAACGTCAGATCCTGCCCTTGTCTCCACATGTCACTGTCCACAATTACTCATCATCTGCAGATAGACAGTCCTGGAGGAGACCATCAATTGCCAATGCAATTCAGCAGATACACTTCATAAATTTTAATTACATCCCCACTGAAAATGAATGGTCAGAAAATATAAAACATCTGCCGTCCGGATCATTTACATTTTTTATATAATAAATCATCAACAACATCCCGAACCATGCCTTAAATCATGTGAGTGTGGTAGGTCATGAAAAGGGAACACCATCCATCCTGCCATCATTGTTGGGCTCTCAAGACGTGGAAGGCAGGGCAAGGAGACTTGGGACCTACAGTGTTCTTGTTTCAATAGAGGGCATCTTGGCCTGATCATCATAAATCCATAACCCAGAGCCTCATTGGTACCTACTGGTTGATCTGGCTGTGATTATTTTGGCTATTAAAAAAGGTGATTAAGTCAATAATAGTTGGCAAAAAAATTGTGACTAAAAAATGCGACTAGACAAAGCAGACATTTGTAGCTCTGGTGGTTTTTTTTTTTTTTTTACCTATCCTGCAGGTGGGATAAGGAAACAGCTTCACTTTTTGAACATGAGAGACTGCTAACGTCATGCTCATGTAATATCCGTTTGCCTCTAAGCATCTTCCCATGCAGAGTACAATGCACAACATCTGCACAGGGCTGGGCCTCCTCAGTAACTCTTTGACAACTGGGACCTTACTACTAAGGTTATGGGGGACTCTGGGCACTCAGTGGAGTTGGTGCATCACCCCAACTGCAAGGCAAGTTCTGTGGACACAGCCTTAGTGTGGTAAGGGGAGATTTACCCAGTTGTCTGATAAGCTATGTAATCTCCCTAGAGCCACCGACGGTTTCATTTTTTGGTTTTGTTTTGTTTTTCTCTGAACTCCTCCACATGGTTGTACTAGAGTTCAGAGTTACATCTCTCTCTGCAAGAGGAGGAGTCCTTTGGCAGATTCCGTGGAAATGGTGTTGTGCAAAATAAATGAGCTTGGGTGCTGTGGAAAGAGACACATTCTAAGCTAGGGCTTTACCTATGTCTGGTAGTTGCAAGAAGATCAGTTTCTGGTGTTCTTGGACTCTTGACATCAAAACCAACAGCCATGGAAGGTGACCATTGCCTTTTTAAAGGTTAAGAGACATTGATTCACATTCTTATTTTCTAGGGCCTGCAGAGATCAAACGATCTGCTCAAGGACACATCCAAGGGTTCTTTCCTTGTCCTTGCTGGGCTACTGTGTGCTCTTCTGGGTAAATGGGTATGCCAGGCAGGCACATGTATGGTGCAGAGGTGAACTGGAACATAGACAAAGAGCAGAATACATCTCTCCGGAAAACAGTCAAAATCAAGTACAAACTTGAAGAACACCTTGTGGAGGTAAATAATATAGCACATATCAGCAGATGCCATTTCCAGGAGCAGAACCAGAGGTATTGGTTGGGGGAGAAGACATATGCACTGGGATCCTTGTCACCTCTGGCAATTTCCCTCTGGTCTTCCCCTTGAGTGTGCTACAAACCTGGATCTCTTTTTGAGTTTCGGATACAGAATGGTGCTATCTAAATCTTCACACACAGATAACTCTTGAAGTCTCTACTTTGCATCCTGTGTTGTAAGGATCGTTTATGCCTCCTTTCTGCATAGCTCATTTTGTAACAGTAGCTTTTATGGACCTGTTTTAATTGTTGCCTCCAAGACTTAATGCTGAATGAGTTCACCCTTTCTTGAATTCTGGATGGCTGGTTCAACCCAGCTGTTCTGGGTCAAAGTCCTATCTGACCCAACTGATTCAAACGGGCTTCTTTCAGCTTATGTTGAATTGCTCTGCTTGGTTTCAAACTAACTCTGGCAATCTGTTGTAATCTTCTGACTCCTTCTCATCTTCTAGCTCCTTCCGTCTTCTTCTGTGTATGGCTTGTTCCCTCTGCAACCTGTCTCTGTAAAACTATTCTGGTGTAAACTGCCTCTGCAATCCATGAATTGAACCGCCACAAATTCAACTCCACTGCATTGCCTCTCAACTGATCCAACTCATTAACTCAACTCCACTGATTTCAACTGACTGAATAGAACTGACTGACTTAACTGCCCCTCCCTCCCCAATTCACCATCTCTTTCAAAAGACATGTCTCTTTCCTTCTCTAAACTAACCTTACCTACATTGGGACTAAAGGCGTGCACTAGGTGCCTGTCTGTAATCCAGCAGCTATTTTGCTGGATTAAAATGATCGTACACCATTTTTTTTTCTGCCTTAGTCTCAGGATGCCTCAAGAAAAAGCCTGGCTCAGTGTTGTATAGCAATTTTCTCCAAATTAAAAGTATATAAGAAATAAACAACTCATAAGTCCCTGGAAGACCCTGAAACTTACAAAATTTACAAGTCCTCTTCCTTCCCAAGGTTGTATAAGCAGTGAGTATTGTTGTGGAGATAGAAGCCTCTATTACTTGTTGGGCTGTCTGTAAGTCCTGAGATGCCACTTGTGTGAATTGTCAGTCTGGCTAATGTAGAACTTTTGATAATTCCTTTGAGACATTCCTGCCCTTTTAAGTAACCCCTTATACAGACTCCTGCAATTAACTCCAATAAACTTGTCGGCTTGTCAACTAGGAATTATGTGTAATGGTTCTTTCTGTCTGCGTTTGGCTCCATATCTGTGGTGATTAGGCATTTTGTTCACAATTCTCTAGAAAAAGTCTCACATAACAAGCATTCTGCATCATTCTCTGACCAGGTGTGCCTGGTCATGGCTTACGTATGAGCTTCTCCAACCCCTGCTCAGTTTGTTTACCTAGAACTCAGACTGACTGACTCAATGAGGTCCCTAACAAGTGGCTTTTGTGTTTTCCTTTAGAGCTGAGTCAATATGCCTGGTATTTGAAGAAAATAGATTACTCAAAAATATTTTCAAAAAATGAGTTAAAATGATTTCGAGTTCTTCAAAGTCAATGGGAAAGTTTTCCCTTTCACATAGGCAATGGCTTCAATTGGCATTTCTTCTTTAAATAAAATCCTAAATCCTACTGAATGAGTTTTTGTTGTTGTGTTCTATTTTGAGCAAGGCTGTTCTAGTTGATGGATGTTCTTGCTTTGGTTTACTGGCATTTGGTTCTGCAGTGCCTCTTGGCTGTAATTACGACGCAGTGCGCCTGGGCTGTCCAGCAGCTATCCCATCCTTGAGTGGGTTTGCTGCTTTAGTCTGAAGTTACACATCCTCAGCACCAGTGGGCCAGAAGTTGCCATATCTATACAGATAATTAAGAAGATATGGTGGAAATGGCTCTGCATTTCAGGCAGGCTTTTCTTCTCTCTCCAGCAGAACTGAAAAGAACAGGAATGATTTGACACTAACATATTCTGCTTCCCTGGACAAGAAAAAGTAAGCGATTCACTGTAAGTAGGTGTGGTGGTTTCAATAGGCTTGGCCCAGGGATGTGTGTGGCCTTTTTTGGATAAGTGTGGCCTTGTTGAAGGAAGTATGTCATTGTGGGAGTGGGCTTTGAGACTCTACTCCTAGATGCCTAAGAGACAGTCTTCTGACTGCCTTTGGATCAAGACATAGAACTCTCAGCTCCTCCAGCACCATGTCTGCTTGCACACTGCCATGCTTCCTTGCCATGATGATAATGGACTGAACCTCTGAACCTGTTATCCAGCCATAATCAAATGCTGTCCTTTATAAGAGTTGCCTTGGTCCTGGTGTGTGTTTACAGCAGTAAAACCCAAACTAAGATACAATCTCTAGGTCTAGAGTGCTCTGGAAGACTGGGTATCCTACCCGAGTAGACAAATACTCAGCATACCTTTAGAATCTAACAATGAGGACTAGGAAATTCTTTCCTATTTAGTTTGGTAGATGTTTCCAGGATTGCAAAACTATTTCCTATATTTTTTCTCTCATAATTCTCTAAGAACAATAAGGAGGGGAGACTTTTAGAATAAAACTTTCCATATTTTCTACCTTTATCCTAAAGTTCATTTAATTTTATTACACACTAAATGTTGAACTTAAAAACTCTATGAGCAATTACGATGTTTTTTTGCAACATAAAAAAGTCTTGTTTTATGAATATAATGGGTTGAATGTAAAATGTTGAGGAGACTTAAGTACCTGTGTTGGAATACTTGGGCTTCAACTGAATGTGCCACTTTAGGAGGTTGCGGAACCTTCATTTGGTGGAGTCTAGATGGAGGAACTGGGTTGCTAGATGGCAGGTTTTGGGGGTTATGCTTGGCAGCTTTGAGCCTGAGTTCTTTGTGTTTTGACTCATCAAGAATTAAGGAAGCCATGTTGCAAGTTCTCATCACCATGACTGGAACAGCCTCCTGCCTTCCTTCCTCACCAGGATGGACTTGGTCCAATAAATCATGAGACAAGATGAGTCCTTGCTTTGTCAAGTGTCTTATCAAGGAATTGAAGAAAATAACTGATGTAATGGAAAAGTGAGGTGACAAATCTGACTGGGAAAAGGAGGAGTAGGGGACGAGGCTCTGTGCTCAGTAGGAGTTGTCACACCATGGGGACTGGTGACACAAAAACAACTCCACCAAAATCTAGCATGGTGAAGCAATGAGTTTATTGAACTGAGGTTACTTGTGGGAGTGTGAGGTACTTCCAGGGGCTCAATTCAAAGGCAGTTGATCTTAGCAGGCTGTTGATGACTCTCAAAAACTGTATCACTGAGGAGTCCCCACAATACCATACCAGCAGCTACAGTACCTCAGAGATCTACTCCAGAGTTTTTAACCTCTCATATAACATCAGGGAGAGGTGAGGGCAGGGTGAATCTTGAGATTACCCCCTTTTCCTTCCAGGATGGAATGTTGATAGACTTGATCCCGTGTGGGTCTCGTGGGAGGGATCATGGCTGCTGCTCTTATCCCAGATATGAGTGGTTATGTCCAACCCACTACAACAATCACACTGTCAGGCACAAAGGAAAACGTGAGAAAGAGCTCGGGACACAAACACTGAGCACCTGGGCACAATTAGGAGTCACGAGGTGTCTTCGGAGGTGTCCTTTAGCTGCACGTTTCTGGATCATTTCACAGTTCTGTTGGGGCTTTTGGTAGTCATGATTTCCTCTCAATGGAAGACTATCATTACATCTGGTCTTGGAGACTTACCCTTACAGACTTGATGATGCTGTGCGGTCAGTAGGTACTGATGGAAGGACTCCAGGAAGTAAAGCTTGCTTGTGGACGGGATGGCAGTGGTGTTTGCCTTTTGACTTTTTAGTGTGTGGTGTCTGCTGGTTTGACTCAACTCTGTTGGGGATGACAAAGCATTGGGCAGGAGCCAAAGACATGAAAGATGCTTAGCCTAGGTTACTTATCCAATCTAGATGCAGTTCCTAGTAACATAACAAAGTGCTTCCTGGTGGAAAGCCTTTTCCTCTGCTGGCTGGTGATGGAGGCAACTCACAGAGCACCCTTGTTGAGTGAACACAGCCCTGTAGGCTTCATCGTCATGTAAAGTGGTAACCCAAAAGGGTGGTGTGTAGCTGACTGGGCTTGAAGTGTGCTGGAAGCATGTAGCTTGCAGCATCACTGACCCAACAATTTAAAACTGCCAAGATAAAAGCCACAACAATAAGTCAGGACCAAACATTTATGGGATGCTAATTTATCTTGCTTTTTTTGGTAAAGACCTAAAGGAAACTTCCCAGAAGAACACACACACTCAGTAAGAACTTGGGCAGTAACACACGACTAAGTAACCTGCTTATTCTTCCCAAAGGCACCCACTGTTGTCTCAGAAGTGGACACATGCTGGCTGGTGAGGACTCACATCAAGGCCAGTGAAAGCTGAATGGGAAGCATGAGGTTCTGTCAACTGGGAAGTGGTGGAGAGGAAGTGGCTGGGCCAGAATCAAGATGCTGAGTCACCATGTCAGAATCTCCAGGCTCTGTGTGTGGTAGCCTGGAATTCCGGGAAGAAGGCAAAGACCTTTGTCATCATGACAAAGCACGCTGACCAAGGGGTGACGGGCCTGGCTGCCAATTTAGTCAGGTGCCTTGTTTTCTCTCACCACAGTTTATTTTTTAAAAAGTAATTGATAGGCCATCAGGGAATTTTCAGAAGACAATAGGCACAGAGCTAAGAGCTATAGGGTAGCAAGAATGAGGAGTAGTTTCTCTCTCTCTCTCTCTCTCTCTCTCTCTCTCTCTCTCTCTCTCTCTCTCTCCACTCTCTCTCTCTTATGTGTGAGTGTGTGTGAGTGTGTGTGTGTGTGTGTGTGTGTGTGTGTGTGAGTGTGTGTGTGTGTGTGTGTGATTTTGTTACAGGAAGACCTCTTCATAGGTATAATTTTCTTGTCACATGGTCATATTTTCTTTTGAGGGTCTAGAAATGAAACCCAAAGGTGACATGCTTTAGTTGACCCTGTCTTTAAGCCCTCTGAGCCTTCAGCCATTGTTCCTTGATCCTGTTCATTGTTCCTTGTAGCCAGGGTGGTCCTAAGGGAAGAACTAAATGAAATCATATCTAACTGTCTAGCACAGTGACCCCATAAATCTGTAGAATCCTACCATTACTGTGGCCACTGTCACGGTGGTGAGCGAGCAGGTTAGATCCTTCAGAGAGCGTCCTAACTCCATGGTTAGCCGCATCTATAACAACTGTCTTAGTCCGCACACTGAAATAAAGTTGATATTAATAAAATATCACCTGAGTCATTTTCTTTCACTTATATTATTACTAGGCAGTCTTGTCAATATTCAGTGGGTCTCTTCAGTGTTTTCACAGTAGCTGCTGTATGTTTGGTCCCACTCTTTTCAGACCCAAGTCCTGGTCCTCAAGTGAGCTGCCTCAAGCCATATCACCCTCCACCCCTAAGGATGGAAGAGAGCTTTGCATGCTTTCTTTGGTGCCACACCCATTTAGATATCTTCCCTTCCTATCTCAGGGGACAGAATGTAGTCATTTAGCTTCCATCAGATTCAGGGAAACCTGGGAATTGTAGTTTTCCTCAAGAAGCTGTGGGTGGGGCTGAAAACCCGACGTGGAGAGCCAGCAGCTTGCAGTGTGACCCTGGGACGCTGCACAGGGACTTGTAGAATCCCTGTTAGTTTTGATAGCTGTGTTCTTCAGTTCATGGCCTCCAGCTCACCATGTGTGATATACATTATCTGCATCCCTAAGAGCATCGTTTCTTTAGCTCAAAAGTCCCAATGAAGAATCATGCAAAGATAGGGGTTTAGTGAGTTAGCTGGAGCATTTACCAGCACCCTAGCCCTTGTCTTGACATGGTAGCTCCTCTAACTTAACCACAAAAGCTCAGATTGTTGCCACAGGACCGTTGCTTTGTGATGCCCCTTGGTTTTGGGCGAGCGTTGTAATTCAGAGCTCAAAGCCATCTCCCTCCAGGTTTAGAAATCTATTTTGTCTCTTTTCTAACCTTTGCAAACATCCTGTCACAACAAAGAGACGATGAGGCCATTTTACCCATTAAAATTCTGATTCAGTGAATGTCCACTTCACTCCAAATGATAGGTGCTTGGTTCTCCTTGCCATGGGATGATGTTCCACAGGCCTGTAACTTTTACACACTCATTAATTTTCAGGGCTGTTTTAGGAAAAAAAATGTTCTTGGTGCAGAGCGTCCTCAACTTTGAGTGAATCGCTGTGAAAATGTTTTCTAGGTTGTAATGTATGCGTCTATGAAACCCTCGCCATTGTCCCCAGGAGAGTCTGTGCTTTGTGGTGGTCACTTAGATAATAGGAGAGCTCCCCCTACTGATTAGCACTGGGGAATTGTGGAGGAGGGGCTAATCTCAGTCCCTGGGAAGTCTTGATAACTTCACTAATGCTCAGCCCAGACCAAGATGAAAATCAAAAGGCAGCTTGTTTGACATTGGCTTTTGAAATACTTAAAAACATCAGCATTTGTCAAGTGGAAAGATTTTCATTTCAAAGTTCTAGCAGGTTATTATTATTCCAAGCAGTGGAGAGTTAAGAAAGGCTAACAACTCTAATAATGGCGGGATCTCAATGTGGGGAGCAATTAGGTTTTACTGTTTGTTTGCATAAAACGATACCACCTAGTTTGTTTTGGGTTTGTTTAAGAAGTGAAGGCTAATTAGAACATGCAAGTCGATTTGTTTTCTGAAAATTAATTAAGCTTTTGTGTGGCCTTGCCGGGTTACAGGGCCAGGCTCACGGCCCACACAGTTCCTCTGGAGAGACGTAGGAGGTGAGCCTGTCTCACGCTGAACTGTCAGATGGTTCCATCACACAAAGAATGAGGGTTGGTAAGGTGGCATTTGAAAGCTCGTTCAAGTTGTAAAATGTTGGATTCTATTTTTATTAAATCACTTAAACTTTCAACATACGGAGAAGATTTATTTAACATACATTTTGTAAGGCATTTTGACTGCATTTTTTTTTTTCAGAAAAAAAGTACAGCTGAGGCCATTTCTGTAACTTGAGTTATGGTCCTAATGGGAAGACCCAACAAGGTAACTATTGAAATCTTATCTTTTACTAGACATGCTCATGAAAACATTAAGATTTTTGTATTTGTATCACACAAAAGCAGCTCTTCCCATCACCTGGAATTATATTAATATAGATACTTATTATTTGGGCTGCTGCATAGGACCTACGTAAAGTTAAACATACACAGAAGAATGCTATTATGAACAATAGCTGATGCCTCTATCTATGCACAAGTCATTGAATAGATACACTTTCATTTTCCTAAAGTGGTTATTTAGAAAGTAAAGGTATGGATGAACTATATGTTATAAATTTGGGCTGTTATTATTGTGTTGTGAAAAGTTATGGACTATTCTATGAATAAGCTCTGTAGAGACCATGGACAGAAATGCAGCCAAGCCCCAGCAGAGGTGGGTAATGTAGAAACACTTGTGCTATGGGGGGGGGGGGGAGGACGTGTTTTTACAACTTTCTTTTCACTTACAAACATCTTCTTAAATAGCATAATTGGAATATAATTTACGATGACATTTTTCCATTTAATGTAAACAGTTCAATACTTTAATGACAGAGTTGTGTGGCAGTCATCACAATCTAATTTCAGAGCATTTTGTCGTCTCTGAAAGAAACTTCTGCCCGTGACAAACACCCTCTCCATAATCCTGCAGATATTTTTGTCTTAGGAATTTGCGTGTTCTGGACACTGAAGATGAATGGAGAAATGATAAATTAATTTTGGTCTTTTATAACTTCCTTCTTTCCTGGTATAAGGTTTAAGTTGTGTTCTTTTTGTTGTTAAGTAGTATTCTATGATATAAGCATGCCACATTCGCTTATTCGCTGGTCAGTTGAAAGATATGTGGCTTCCTTCCATTCTGGGGTTATTTTGAACAATGGTTGCTACCAGTATCTATGCACTAGTCTTTGAGTAGATACACTCACTTTTTTTTCTGAAGTAGAAAAATTTAGAAAATAAATTTATGAATGGAATATATGTCATAAATTTGGGCTGTTATTTTATTGTAAAAGTTTTAAAATATACTCCAAATAAGCTCTTTTATAAGTTATATAATTTGAATTTTTTCAGATTCTCTGGGTTGACTTTGTTGTGTTGATACATAAATTTGATATGTAAATTTTTAAAAAAAATTGATGAAGTCTGGTTGCTCGTTTTTCTTCTTACTGTTTGTTATTGATGCCGAATTTAATTAATCATTGTCTAAATTCCACCAGATCACAAGGATTTGCTTCTTTACTTTCACTAGAGAGTTGTAATAGTTTTATGTTTTATTAAATTGTGATTTCCTTTACAGTTGCTTTTGTTTCAGGCATGAGGTAGGAATGAGAATGAGTATGTTTCTACACAGATATTCACTGCCCAGCATAATTGACTGAAGATAGCTTTTTTAGTTGGTGGTCTGGTGCAAAGTTAATGGACTATTGCTACACTAACTTCCCTTCTAGACCTAAGGGCTGACTTCTGGGCGTGGTGGTCTAGTTCATCCACAGTCCTGGTCTTGTAACAGTTGTAACTCTCCTGATTGTTGCAACTTTGTAACAGAATTTGAGATTCAGAAGTAGAATCTTCCAGCATAATTTGTCTGCCTCTGAGTTTAACTTAGCTAAGGATGAGTCACTGGAAATAAGATTGACAAGAAAAATGGAAGAGAAACTTAAGAGCTCTGGGGAGGCCAGAAACACTGTAGCTTGTTTGTAATGTTTGAAATAGGAGGAGAATCAAGAACCAGAAGAAATGTCTGAAGCAAACATTCCCCATTAGTTATGTATAATTCGTATTAGTCATTGTTAGATTTGGTGTGTTCTGTGCAGTCTGGAGAAGTGAAGACAGCCATGCATTTGCTTTTGGATGGAGGAAGACAATGTGAAAGAACAAATAGTGAGACGCAGCTGATAGACGGAAAACACTAGCAACCCGAGCATTGGAAACAGGCAGCAGAGACTGCTGAAGCCGCGCCCCTGAAAGAGCAACAAAAGGTAACATCATTAAATTAGCAGGACCAGAGTGGGAGAGGCCCCCACTGAGGCTACCAGCTAGAGTTCCTGATCAAGAGTCCTTGGTAGAGAGAGCCCAGGGTCCCTTTAAGTGAAGGAGTAGTACATAGAGAGATGACATCATGAATCTGGGTGCACAAAATTACCCAAGAGAAGCTAACTGGGGGAGCTGTGGCAGCCAGTGAAGCTTTGCCCACAGATGAGTTAGCTTCCTATGGCCTGGTCACTTGGTTCATTTCCAATGAGCTTAAACTGGGGCTGGCAATTCACTGATACAATGTATATTAATGTCTCACTTGGGATTTTTGCATTGGTGTTTATGAGATACATCAGTCTGCTTTTTTTCCTTCCTTTTTTTTTGCTTCCTTATTGTTAATTTTTGCAATTATAATATAATTACAACATTTCTCTCTTCACTTTCCCCCTTCCAAACCCTCCCATATGCCCATTACCACTCTTCTTCAAATTCCATGGCCCCTTCTTTCATTTATTGTTATTTTATGAATATATAAGTATATATAGTCATGCATATATAGAAATATATGTATACATTTTTATCTATAACCTGTTTGTGTAAGGTTACGTGTATATATGTTTCAGGGCTGGCCATTTGGCACCTGACAACCAAACTGTGTGCTCTTCCCCGGGGACGATCACCTTTCCTGCCCCTGGCTTCCTGCAGTTGCTTATTGTTCTTTGTGTAGGGCTCAGGGCTTGCAGACTTTCCCCATCTACCTTTGCAGGCCCATTGGTGTCATGCTAGCTCCGCTCATGTTTGGGCAGTTGTGCTGATATGATTTCATGGGTATAGATAGCTTCTGACATTTCTAGAAGACAGTCTCATAGCAAACTCCCTTATTCTCTGGCTCTTACAGTCTTTCACAATGTTCCTGGAACATTAGGTGTTTTGTATATGTATCTGTTTGGACTGGGCTCTAAAAACTCTGCTTTTTGTTTGGTTGTGGTTTTCTGTAGTGGTCTCCATGTACTGCAAAGAGAAATTTCCTTGATGAGGGGGTAACAAGTACAATTATCTGTGGGAATAAGGACTAATCCTTATATAGAATTGTTAGGGATTATGCTGGAAAGCAATGGTCGCTATCCATGGTGGCCCTAGCACTGAGTAGTTAGGAGGGTTCCAGTACCAGGCACAGTGTCCTCTTGTTGAATGGGTCTCAAATCCGATTAGAGAGCTGTTGGTTACCACCAAGGTACACATGCCACTACTGCACCTCATGGTTATCCTGCTGTTGTTACTCTTTCCTTGTAACACTGTTTTGTTTGATACTGCATGCAGTTAAACGTGTTTCTTATCTTTGTTCCTCTACAAGTGATTTTATATGTGTGTGTGTGTTTGTGTGTGTGTATTTTTAACTAGCCTTTGACATTATAAAGTTGAATACGCTATCTGTAGGTACCATAAATAAAACAAACAAAACAATACAAAACAAAACAAAAACTTCTGATTTGGTTTAGGAGCTTGAGTCCCCTGACTGCCTTTTTAAAATTTGTGCTGTGCTGATTCAGCTTCAAGCCCTATGGCTTTCCTGAGTCAGCTCAGACTCTGACATCTTCCTTTCCTGCCCAATTGGCTTTTGTCTGGCACCATGGTAAAGAAGTGGTGTGAATGAGTGCTTTTATCTTGTTTCTTCTCTTAGAATGGCCTTGAGGTTAAAAAATAAAGTCAACAAAATCATTATTGGTTATTATTTCTATTTGAAGTACATGGAAACCACTGTAAAAAAATCATAACCAATCAGAAAGCAGAGTTTCAGAGCCTAGTCCAAATAGTTACACCTACAAAACACTCATGTATAAAGTTCAAGGAATACTGTGAAAGATGTAAAAGCCAGAGAATAGGGTGTTTGGTTTGAGATTATGTCTCCTAGAAATATCAGACACTATACCCATAAAGCCTTATAGACATTACTGCCTAACTCCTATTGGAATGGCTAACACATGGACGTCTGGAATAGGCAACGAGATTCTGTTTCCTGTTGAGGCTGGGGATGCAGGAGAACACAGCCATGTTAGAAGACAGCCTGGTTCTGTTAAGGCTCAACAAGTTCTTTATACGACCCAGCAGCTATCCTTCTTCGTAGTTACCTGATGTGGTTGAAACTTAGAGTCCACCGCAAATTTAGCACAGAAATATTTATAATAGCCTGATTCACACTTGCCATATAATAGGAAGCAACCATGATGTCCTTTGGTGTGTGTGATGAAGAATGAATGAACCGTAGGTCATCTCGATAAACAGAATATTACATACCACTGAAAATGAAAGAGCTGTCAACCATGAAATGGCATGAACATTTAGGTGCACATCAGCACAAGAAAAGAGCCCGCCTTGAAGGACTGCATATCACATGATTTCATCCGCATGGTGTTCATGTGAAACTTCGGTTAGTGGTTTCCAGGAATCAAGGTGTGGGAGGGTAAAAGGTCCAGGGAAGTCCCTCCATATTGTATCATAGCAGTACACATGCTGTCATATGTTTGTCCAGATCTATAGACTGTCCAAATGCAGAGCTAATCCTCATGCAAAGATTGGGCTCTGTGTGATGGTGAAGTGCCACTGTGGGTTCATGTATGATAACAAATGGACAATTGTCTTGTTTGTGGGGATAGAGGGGCAGTGCATACAGGGGGAAAGGCAGTGCATATGAGGGAGGTGCAGTATATATGGGGGAGGGGCAGTGCACACAGGAGGAGGGGCAGTGCACACAAGGGAGGGGCTGTGCATGGGGGGATGGGAGAAGGCCAGTAGATGGGACTGATGCTCTCTTTTGCTCTATTTTGATGTGAACCCATAACTTCTAGAGCAAATAAAATTGACTGAAAGGAATTAAATTGAGGCCTGGGAAGATAGCTAAGCCGATGAAGTGCTTACCTTGCAGGAATGAGAACCTGAGTTTGATCCCCAGGACTTGTATGAAAAGGCAAGCGTGGTGGCACGCACTTGCATTCCCAGTACTGAGGCAGAGAACGATGGGGTCCTGGAACACACTGGTCAGCCAGCATAGCCTATGCGGTGAGTTCTAGGACCCTGAGAGACCCTGTCTTAAACCAAGGTGGATGATGACTGGGGGAGAAAACCTGATGTTGTTCTCTGGCCTCTCCACTCATGCACACACAAATTACATGCACACACACGCACACACACACACACACACACACATGCACATTCACACACACAAATGCACACATACATGCACACAAAGTGTACACACAAGCACACACACACATACACACACAATACACATGCATGTATATCCACATGCACACACATATACACACACATGCACACATACACGAATACACAGTGCACACACAAGCATACTCACACACATACATATGCATGTATACCCACATGCACACACACATATGCGCACATACATGAACACATACATGCATACACAGTGCACACACACAAACACATTCACACACATACACATACATGTATACCCACATGCACACACTCACAAATACACATGCACACACAAGCACACACACATGCACACACGGATGCATGCACACACAGGAATTACAGCAAATCATGATAGTTGAAAAACTAATTCTGTCCATGAGGTGCTCAGAGCTGTGGTAGCTACCCAGTGAGAACCAGGCAGACAGCAGTAGTTCCTGCTAAAACAGTGTCCCCTTAGATTACTGAGTAAGGTGGACATTGGCTCTATGTTGCTCTGTGTTAGTCTGGACAGAGAGAGCTTGAACATGGAATGAAGGCGACAGGGCCAATCTTTGCTTGCTGCCCCCTTGCTCTTCCCAGGATTCCCCATACTCTCCTCACGATACATCATCTCAGACATTTTTTCCTCCCTCATTTTCTACTCAATCAACCATTTATCTGGATTTCAGCCCACTGGAAATCAATCCTATCAGAATTAGTGACAATATACATTAGCCATTCGTAAGCCTTTTTCTTCTTATTTTTGTTGAAGAGTGTTAGAATTTTTATTAGTTGTTCAGTGGTGCAACAAATGATCGGAAATTAATTTTCTTGAATAAGGACCCTCTACCAGATAAGGGCTGTTGACAAACTGTGACCAGTGACACGGAAATTATCACATTTCTTACTCAACAATGGCAGCACAGAGCTATCAGTGAACATTCCAGACCTCAGTTCTCCAAATGGTACAAGGCCCTCCACAGCCAGGAAGGCCGTGGTCACGGGCTCACAAAGCACTATGGGCTCGGGATTTTTTTCCCTCATCTTGCTTGCTCATCCATGTAAATGTAGTTTGGAAATAGTCCTGTACCAAGGGATTGAAATAGGATTTTAGTAGTTTATTACAGATCTTCATTTTTATTTTTTCTCTCTCTTTCTTTCCCAAATTCTCTTTCTTCCCAAATTACCTAGGGGCAAGGGTGGTGTTTTTTCTGAACCTGCATGAAGGATAATGTCTCAAAACTTAATGTACTCTTTATTTTATTTTCAAAATAAAATGTGTGGGGTGGGAGGGGGAGAGGGAAAGGGGAAGGGGGAGGGGGAGGGGGAGGGAGAGGGGGAGCAGGTACACAAGAGCCATGGGTCACTGTGTATGTATGGAGAGCAGAAGACAGTATCAGGTGTCGGCCACAGCTTTCTGCCTTGCTTGAGACAGGGTCTCTCTTATTTTCTTGGCTGCTATATATACCAGTAGCCATTCTGTGAGCTTCTGGACATTCTTCTGTCTATTAAAGACATGCACTATAACACCAGACTTTATGTGGGTTCTAGAGATTTGAACTCGAATCCTCACACTGGGTAAGAAGCACTTTGCCATCTGAGCCATCTCCACAGCCTAGAATCATTCTGTATACAGGAGGAACAGACTACATTATTGAAGACAAGGATGTCCCCAGAAGCTCTCCGGTATCTGACTGACTGAATTGTTGCCTCTGTACAGTTGTTGCTGTGGATTGTCCAGTGCTGGTATGTGCTTTCCTTTCTGCATCGATGGTAATGGCGATGCACACACAGAGTCAAGTGGAGTTTAATCTTTAAGAAGACACACATTCATCTAAAATTAAACCCAAACATTCTTGCACAGAGTGATGTGCAAGGCTCTTAAGAATAAATGGTCTCAGATGGCTTTTGTATGGACCAGAAGGTCTCAAGGCCACCCACTACACATGGCTGTATGTATATTTAATCTATTGCTGTTCATGCTTTCATTCCCTCTCTTTTTAATCCTATCCACCCCCCTCATCATTTTATAATGCCAGTTTTGTTTTGGTGGGGAAATTCTCTAGAATATTCTTCTAAAGGCTTTTAGAATAATGAAAATTTAACATGCACATCCCGTGAACAAATGTGATATGATGAATCATGCGTTTTAAATGATAATAGACAGAAATATCCAAGCATATTTCAAGGTATTAACTAATATGTGCATTGTGTTTGCTTTTGTATCAAATGTAATAGCTCCTATTGGACATGCTTTTTCAATTTTATTTATGTGTACGTGTGTGCCTGGTTATTTGCACGTGCACCAGTGTGCACAGTGGCCACAGAGCCTCCTGACACAGGTGCTGGGAATCAAAGCCAGCTCCTCTGCATGAACAGAAAGTGATCCTAACCTCCGAGCCATCTCTCCAGACCCTGGATGCACGTGTTAAACTTCCTGTTCAGTTCTTTCTGATGATTCCTGGTGGGCAGTCATGGTTTTTAACTGGGAAAGATGTTCCAAAAGAAAGAGGCATTTGATTATTTTGGGACTTTTTATAGCTAATGTAGGGAAATAGTGTTGTAAAGAAGAGTGGCTGGAGGTGAAATGAAAAATGTTTGTGGGTAGCTTCAGATAATTCATCTATTTCCTCTTTTACTTACACAAAACAAGTAGCTATTCTATTTGTAAGAAAAATGGGGAAGTGGGGACGAGGTCAATAATATATTTTATGGTTATAATTATTTCTTAGAGCACCATGGTCATTATGTGGAATGACACTTGTCAGAGCACTGTCTGTAGGTATTAGTCTCGTAGGTAAATGTGATGGTTTAAAATGCATGTGAGTGATAGACATGTCTGTTAATGTTAGTCTTTCCTGGGCCACCCAGATGACTCAAAGAGTAAAGGCGCTTGCCACCAACCCTAAGGACCAGGATTCCATCACTCAGACCCATAGATTAAAGGAAGAGAAATCTCTCCTGAAAGTTATCCTTTGACCTTCACATGTGCAGCTTGTCATCTGCTTCCTGCCCCAACACGTACATACAAAAATACACACATGTAATGAAAACGTTAAAAATGGGCTCGGCAGTGAGGAGCCCAGTTTCCAGCATTCACATCAGTTACTCTATTAATCCCTATAACTCCAGCTCCAGGGCAGTCTCACTCCCTCTTCTGGACACTGAAGATATCTTCATGTACACACACACACACACACACACACACACACACACACACACACTTGAAAATAAGTCTTAAAAACATTACCCCTCCTTAACGCTCTTTGGCTTGAATTCAGAGCAGCACACTTGTAACATCCCATGAATCTGAGCTCCCATAGTGCACCTGTGTGGGAGCTGGGTCTGCAGTAGACCTAGTCAGACTCCGGGCTCATCCATCATAAAACACGTAGTCTCTAGTGTATGCACAACACACACAAACATATACATACTTCATGAAAGGGTGAATTCGACTCACCACTAACACTCTTTAGTTATACAAATCTTACTCCTGAAATATTTCTATAAATGACCTGATGTTTTAAAAAAATTCTTTGCTGGCATCCCCACTCCTTGGTTTCCCCATGGGTGTGGAGTCTCCCTTCTACCTGGTCCACTGAACACGTGACATCAGAATCCAGACCAAGGAACTCATGGAAACTCATGAAATGGCATTCTTGTAGGTTCAGAGAGAGCACCTCAAGCCATGCAGGGTCACACGGGTTGCACCCCACAGCAGGCAGAGGAGAGGAGACAAGAAGTAGTCACAAGAAGGAAGAATCGCTGATTCACAGATAGAAGAGGCCTGGCTTGTGTGGAGGTGGGAGAGCTGTGTCCATTGCAGTTGGCAGCTCTGATAGGAAACCTGGCTGGGTGAGCAGCTTTCTCTCTGGGTGAGGGCCCTATTTGGCAGGAGCAGCTGAGCACATGCTTAAGCCTTGGGGTTGTTTGAGATGTACATATGTCAAAGCAGCAAGTGGAGTTTTGGTGGTAGCCCTGGCAAGGACCATGCTTCTTGTCCATGGCAGACCATGTGGGCTCTTCTGAGGACCAGTCCAGTGTGAGCCAATGCCAACCCGAGTGTTATCCCAGTGCCGTGTCCTGGCATACCTCTGGTGCAGCCTCTCGCTTTCCCGATTGATCGTGGCTATTATCCTTGATTCATGGTGTGCCATTGATCTTCAGAATTTTGATTAATGGCAGAGAAAACTGGAAAGTTCAGAGTTTGGCTTTGGTTCAAATGAGCACCCGGAAGTTCAAATGTTTAATTCAAACTGTCTAAGACTCTTGGTTAAGCAAATGTGGATATGCAAAATTAGTCTAAAGAGATCTGCTGGAAACAGCCTCTTTCTCTTAGAAATTCCTGGTATTTCCTGCATCAACTTAGAGCAAGATCATAAATGCTACAAAGGCATCTTTCTTTCGTTTGTGCTTCTGGCCAGTGCCCAGGTTTCTGAGTTTTAGGGGACAGGCAGCAAATCACGGTGGAGCGTTCAGGGTGGCATTGTCTGACTGTCACACTTCCACCAGATGCACATGCATTTTCCAGTCACCTGAGCACACAGAGAGACAGAAGCGCAGCAGCTCTCGGGCTTCAGAGAGAAGAGTTATCTATTCAGCCCTGGTTTAGATCCCCGAGAACGTGCTGATACCGTGTGAACGCACCGGTGTCACCCAGACAAAGCCAGGAGTTGATAAATGACAATGGCGGAAATTCCCTCCAAAATGCACAATTAACTCTTCTCACCTTTCCTCGGTTAACTCAGCCAGGCAAGTCTGAGTATCGGAGTCTGAGAGACAGTGCTCCAAGGTCAAAGACAGAAACTGACAGTCCCATGGGAGGAATGCCCAGATAAAATAAAGGGTGCCAATCTTCCCTCTGAATGCACCCTTCTAAGTCCAAACTCTGGGTTACTAGGCCTGGGTTCAGCATGACTTCTGCAGTGTGCTGGAAACTGAAGAAGATACCAAACTCAAAATGGCAAAACAGAATTCCAAGAGGCTCACACGGCATCTGAGGCCACAGAGAGTAATACCCCTGCTGTCATGAGAAACTCTCCTGGATTTAAATTCTGCTCAAAACTTAGAGAAAATAAATGCAAACTTCCAATCTGCACAGTATACACTTGGCTCATGTGAGTTGCAAAGGCTCATGAGCCTTTGGTGGATCCGACAGCATGGTGGAGTTCTCACTGGGTTCTTTGTCCTGGGTAGACAGTTGATCTGGGTGGAGCGATGGCTCATTCACCCCCTAGAGGCATCAGAGGGAATCTGGTGCCCACTTCCCCAAATTTAAAAACTAAGACAAACTCCAAAGCTTCCAGTTGATGGTAAGTGAGGAAAGGGAAGCCATCTGAACAGGAAACAGCTTCATGGGGTTGTCCCAGGACCCTGATGTGATTCAAAGTTTTGATTAAACACCAAAGCACGTGGTAGACTCAGATATGGGCTGCATCTTTCCGAAAAGGTAACATACAGACTCGCTGCTTCATAATCAATTAGGAAATGTGACTCAGTCCAGGGAGCTGTGAACGAAGATCCACAGCAAATTGATCCATTGATTTAATCTAGAAGTTGAGTTTCAGGTACTTTTAATTTTTGAAGTGAATGTTTAAAGGTTATACATCCCCAGATCATTAATTTAAAATTATTTTTTCCTCCCCATTTTCATTCATTTTTCCCCAATTTATTAGTTTTAGAAAGAACAATTTGAGATTTTCTCCTTCAACATGTTTTGTCATTTTGCATTAAAGCATAAGGCTGCTTTTCTGTGTTTTTTGTTTGTTTGTTTGTTTTTTGTTTTTTTGTTTGTTTGTTTGTTTTTGGGTTTTTTTGGTAAATGCTTACAAAGTGCATTGACAAATCATGTAATCAGAACCCCCACTCCAGTAGGTCCAGTTTTATCATCATGAAATCATATTTGATTAATTTATTAGCCCTCCCTAGTTTCTCTTCTTTCCTCAGGTCTTTTATTCCAAATTTGAATAAATGGATTCTTATTGTATTGCTATTTAAACACCTTTGACACAAAATTCTACCCTACTGGGTATGATTATAAATGGTACATGTGTATGTGTCCTACACTTCTCTCTTCTGAGTTGGAAATAAGATCCAACAGCTGCCTCAGAGTTCTGAACTCAAGGCTTTCTCTTAGAATCTCGCCTTGCTGTACACACCCCCAGATGTGACATCCGATTAGCACCTCATGCAGCTGCCACACTGAGCCCAGGTAGCTCCCCAGGTGTCCCACAGAAGAGTCACAAGGGTGTCTTTTTAGCCAGCTACCCTACGGAGTCGCCTTTCAGCTTATGTCTCTGGTACTGATGTTGTGGGTGGTGGATGCTGACGCAAAGGAAGAAACTGCAGGAAAAATACATTGGCATTAGCTGGCCATGGGACCAATGGCCACCACCTGGACATGGGACCAATGGCCACCACCTGGACATGGGACCAATGCCAGCCACCACTTTAGATTGGGCAGTATGCCTTCTCCAGAGCATCTTTCAGAGTAAAATCAAGACATTAGGAAACTAGTATCTTACATATCCTCTCTTCCAAATCTACTTCCTACAAATGCCTGTGCCAAAAACAAAACAAAACAAAACAAAACAAAACAAAACAAAACAAAAACCAAAAACCAAAAACCAAAAACCAAAGGAAGAGAAAACATATTTTAAATGTCACCTCTGAAAAGTCACTTAGCATTCCAGCCAGGCACAGAGGATGCAAAAGTCTTTTCGGGGGTGGGGGTGGGGTGGGGTGTGGAACAAGCCCAGAAACAAAGGAAGTATTTCTCCTCAACTGTTACAGTTAAATAGGGGCCAAATATGCTTTTAGATAGTGAATCTTCCATAGCCACAGATAGAAATACTCTGTGTGAATGTACGTGTACATAAATGTGTTGACAAGTGTGCATGCACATATGTGCACATACATGTAGAGACCATATAGCATCTTTGGGTATTTCCCTCAGTTGCTCTTCACTTCATTTAAAATGTTTAAATTAATTTTGGTTTAAATTGTGTGTCTATTTCTGTGTGTGTGACAGGCAAATATACATTCACGCACAAGTATAGGTTCTTAGTAAGGCCAAAACCACGTGATCTCCTTGAAATTGGAGTTGTAGTTTACAACTTTCAACTAAGTTGATCAACATGGATGCTGGTAACTGAACTAAGGTCTATTAAGTGACCCCTCCAACCCCTCCACTTTATTTTTTGGAATAAAAAACCTGGAACTCAGAGCTGGCAAGTTCCAGGTGTCCACCCGTTCCTCCACAGTTCTGGAGTTGTAGGCATGTGCCAACAACACACAGCCTTCTACGCGGATGCTGAGGATCTGAAGCCAAATTCACATTCTGTGAAGCAAGCAAGTCATCCACTTGAGCCTTCACTCCAGGCCCAGACCACATACGACTTATTATATCTTCATTTTATTTTTTGCTTGCTTGCTTGGTTCTTTATTGAAACAAGGTCTTAAATGTCTTGTAGAACTGGAACTCCTAGGTAGTAGGCCTTGAACTCAGAGATTCAGTTGCCTCTGCCTCCTAAGTGCTGGTATTAAAGTGTATGCCAACGTGCTCGGCCTCTTGTGAAATATTTTAAAAAACATCCTGTTCACCACTATTCTGTCAAGTCTAGTGAATCCTTGGTACCTGAGGACCGAGTATGTGACAGCTCCATTGCTGTGATAACACATCAGTATTGATGGGCATGTGGCTCACATGAGTGCTTCATTGCATCCTTCCAAGAGGCTTTAAGGAGAAGAAAGCAGAACTGACTCCATACCTTGTATGAGAGTACGTTCTGTCATCTTAGAAGCTAAGATCGGGGCATCATTCTTAACTCGGGCAAATAAGTTAAAGTTTATGGTAGGCACCTCCTTGGAAAGTTGAAGTTTAATAAAGAAATATCCCATCAGCTAGCTAAGGAGCCATGTTCAAGATATGGAGCCCAGTAACATGAAAGTCAAGCTCTTCTAAAGGACTCTCCATCTAAGCACCAGAAAGAAACGGGTTGAACCAGACTGAGCATGCGCTGTGACCTAGCATCGTTCTAACTGGCTTGTAGGAGGGGTTAGAAGCGCTTTAGGGAGCAGAGAGGCAAGAGAAAGGCCGTGCCTCTTCTCTCCCCTCTCTTCTCCCTTCCTCCACGACTCATCTGCCACATCATTTAAATTCACGTCTATTTTTACCTTCTATAATCTTTGCTTCAACCCTGGATATAATTTCTAAGTATAATTTGTGTAATTAATTGCTGATTTGGGGTTGAGACTGCAAATTCCGGTAAAGATCAGCAAAAAGCAAGGCAGGGGTTGTGTGGCAAGCCTGTTATCCCAATGCCTGGTAGGCTGAAGCAGGGGAATTGCTGTGAGTTCAGGATCAGATTGTGTTTTGCAATGAGTACCAGGCCAGCCAGGTCTACCTGTAAGACTCTGTCCCCAAAACAAGAGGGGTTGGGAGATGGCTCATACATCAAGAAAGCACTTGCCATTCTAGTGTAAGCAGCTCTGTGTGTGTCTTGGTCCCCAGGACCTGCATAAATGCCAAGTGGTGTGAGGGCCCACCCATAATCCCAGTGTTCGAAGACAAAGACAGAATCCTGGGGCAAGTCCGTTACCTAAACTAGCTAAACTGATTAGCTCTGGGCTCAAATGGGAGACTTCTTCAGTATGTAAGGTAGAAAAGAATCAAAGGAGATATACCTCTGGCCTCCACAAGAACATACATGTGTGCTTGTGCACCTGTCGATAGATGTGCACACACACATTTCAACATACATGCACACATGTACGCACATACATGAATATATACCACATACATCACACATATATGTATGGGGAGAGCTAGAAAATGCAGGGGGAGAGAGAAGGGGAAAGAGGGAGGGGGAGAGAGAGAGAAACGGTGGGGTGTGTGAGTGGGCATTTCCTAAAGTGCCCCAAAGCCCTGGATATGCACACTCATCCCTGGTTTATGTTTGTGAACCTGATTTTCCCTAATAAAACACTTGGCTACATCACCAAGACCATCTCCAAGGAAGGAACTCTTCTCACACATCTGTGAAAACATCGTAGTGAACAGTAACCTTGCCTTCAAATCATCAGAATCCAGCTGCATAAACACATACCTGGATTTTTTTTTAATTTATTTTTTATTAGGTATTTTCCTCGTTTACATTTTCAATGCTATCCCAAAAGTCCCCCATACCCAACCCCCCAATCCCCTACCCACCCACTCCCCCTTTTTGGCCCTGTACTGGGGCATATAAAGTTTGCAAGTCCAATGGGCCTCTCTTTGCAGTGATGGCTGACTAGGCCATCTTTTGATACATATGCAGCTAGAGACACGAGCTCTGGGGTACTGGTTAGTTCATATTGTTGTTCCATCTATAGGGTTGCAGTTCCCTTTAGCTCCTTGGGTAATTTCTCTAGCTCCTCCATTGGGGGCCGTGTGATCCATCCAATAGCTGACTGTGAGCATCCACTTCTGTGTTTGCTAGGCCCTGGCATAGTCTCACAAGAGACAGCTATATCTGTGTCCTTTCAGCAAAATCTTGCTAGTGTATGCAATGGTGTCAGCGTTTGGAAGCTGATTATGGGATGGATCCCTGCAAATGGCAATCACTAGATGGTCCATCCTTTCGTCACAGCTCCAAATTTTGTCTCTGTAACTCCTTCCCTGGGTGTTTTGTTCCCATTTCTAAGAAGGGGCAAAGTGTCCACACTTTGGTCTTCATTCTTCTTGAATTTCATGGGTTTAGCAAATTGTATCTTATATCTTGGGTATCCTAAGTTTCTGGGCTAATATCCACTTATCAGTGAGTACATATTGTGCGAGTTCCTTTGTGATTGGGTTACCTCACTCAGGATGATGTCCTCCAGGTCCATCCATTTGCCTAGGAATTTCATAAATTCATTTTTTTAAATAGCTGAGTAGTACTCCATTGTGTAAATGTACCACATTTTCTGTATCCATTCCTCTGTTGAGGGGCATCTGGGTTCTTTCCGGCTTCTGGCTATTATAAATAAGGAACATAGTGGAGCATGTGTCCTTCTTACCGGTTGGGACATTTTCTGGATATATGCCCAGGAGAGGTATTGCGGGATCCAAGATCTTTGCTTGATTTTTCTTTGAAATACCACTGCAATAAAAAAATATATCTATAAAAAGATTGCAAGGAGCTGAAGAAATGGTTCCATAGGTAAAATGCATTTCTTTAATGATGAGTAGCTGAATTCAATAACCAGTACCCACATAAATATGCCCGGTATAGTGGCATAGCCTTGTAATCCTAGTGAGAGGATGCAGAGATGGGGTAATCCCTAAGGCTCTCTGGCCAATCATTCTAGCCCAGTCGGTGATCTCTAAGCCAATGACAGTCACTGTATCAAAGGGGATAGAGAGTGTTACCGAAGAGATATGGCCAACCATTGGACTGAGGTTGGGGAGCCCTCAGTCCATTGGAAGAGTTAGAGGCACTATCAAAGAGACTGGAAGGGGTGGCAGCCCCATATTAAGACCAACAGTGTCAACTAACCTGGACTCCTGGGAGCTCCCACAGACTAAGTCACCAACCAAAGAGCATACATGGGCTGGTCTGTGACTCCAGCACATATGTATAAGAGGAATGCCTTGTCTGGTCTCAGTGGGAGGGGGATGCATCTAATCCTGTAGAGACTTGATTTCCCAAGGAAGAGGGATGCAGGGTGTGTGTGTGTTAAAGTGGGTGTAGGTAAAGGGTGGGTAGGGGAGCAACCTCTCAGAGGCAAAGGGGAAGGGAGATGGGATGAAGAACTCTTGGAAGCTGGACTGGGAAGGAGGGGGGCAACATTTGGAAAATAAATAAATAAAACAATTTAAATTAAAAAAGAGATTATCTTTTGTCTTCCACATGCACATACATACAGAAACACACACATATGCACACTCAGGAACACACCCACACTCACTATCATTACCACGACCAACAATAAAACATTGTGAGATTTATTCAAGTCCAAAGGGGTCTCTGAGAATTAAAGCCAATTTAGACATGGTATTTGAACTGTTCAAGGGATGAGCATGCTCTCAATACTGGCTCAGAGCATCTTCTCAGTAGGACCAGAGTCTTGGGATCACTAGTCAGCCCAAGTTACTGTCCAAATCCAATGTAGGTTGCCAAGTTTAGATAATGCAACTAAGATAGTTTATATGTTACAAAGTAAGTGAATTAATAGGTCATAAAAAGAGTTAATATAACATTAAGTACCTCATTGTATATCTGCTTCTTCCTTAATTAATTAATGGATCTTGAATAGTTGTAACTCCCACCCTCCAATACAGCACACAGCAGGTGTGGATTTGAGTGGCAGGGCTGACGTATGGGCCTTGCTGGTTCAGAGCCATCCTATTCCTCCTTGTCTGGTCCATCTGGCTACTGGGCAGATTCAAATTTGTGTATTTACCTTAGTTTGTGTGGGCTACTTTATCCCTGGAAAAATCAAATATATCATTTTAATCAAAATGAAAGAAAAACAATATTGTGTGCTTTTTATACAAACAATGGGGGAAAATAAAGAAAAGGATATACATCAACATAAAAGTCAATACCAAGCTAAAACTGGAACTTTCTGGCATTCATGCATTTTAATATGAAAAGAAGACTTTTGGAAATAAAAGATTTATGAAGTAGATACAGTTGAGAATATTAAAAGAATAATGAAGTTTTGCCAATGACTTGGAAAAATTTTAGGGTTCTAAATAAAAATATACTTCCTTCAACTAAGGTTAACAAAGTTGGCTATGGCATCATTCAGTTTTCTAGTTCTTTCAAACCTTCACCAAATTTCATATCAATATTCATTTGCATAAATTCTCCATTAAGTTATAGTTTATATTATATTCCTTGAGTAGCTAGTGCCTAGAAACTTAGCTTTATTTTCAGGGCCATACAGTCAGGGGAATGGGAAAGGAAACCTGTTAACCCTTAAATTTCTTCATGAAAAATTCAATAAAAGTCACTCTGAAGTAAAGGGTTAGAATTAGGAGAGAGACTGTCTGCAAACTTTTCATGCATGTCACATGTCTCGGGGACAACTTTCCAATCTGTGGATTTATACTTCTGACCAGCTTAAGATAGGGAACTTTGTGAGTGATATCTTGGGACTCATTTTGTGTAGGAAGGTGAAGAGCTAGCCTGGGCTCCACTTGGTGATCAAGAGCTTCATGGCTATTTCCTACCAAGGTTTAGAAACCAAGATGCTCACCTCTAGGAAAGGGGCTGTCATGGCAAGCTTTGTGTTCCAAAGACGGTCCTCCTTACAAAAGGATCTTGAAGGTGAGGATGAGAGAGAAGAGGCGAGAGGGAAATTAGAGGAAGAAGAAAAAGAAAATTTCAAGTCATCTGCAATGTGTAACAGACTACACAGTAGATGTCCTCATCCACAGAGAAACACTCAGAAATTCCCAGTGCTTGTCTGAAACCAAAGCAGGTTCCAGCATCTGTATGTTATTCTCATAACCAAGATGGTGGTAGCGATAAAGGGAGGAGGTATACACACTTTAAATACTCTGAGTAAAGATGGTTCGTATCCTAGAGGAATGAAGGGAGATAGTAATGACTTCATCATATGCAGGTAATTGAAAAATGTATTCACAGCTTGTTTCGGGAATTTTCCATCTAGTGTTCTGGGATTTTAGTTGGTGATAGATCACTGAAACTGTAGGAAGTGCACCTTGGCTAAAGGGGACCTATGATGTGCCATTGTCTGTACATATGTTGTGTATCTATTTCACTGGTTAGGGTTTTTTCCCATCAAGACGAGGAGAGCCACTTCTCAGAGGAGATGGAGAGACTGATAAGCAACATAGATGCTAGGTCCTGCGTCACATAAACAGTCATCAAGCTGTGAGATTACAAATCAAGCTTATATGCTTTATCTAGACCACCTGTGTTTGAATTAATTATCTGTGTGCAGATATCCCATTCTTTTGCATATGTATGTGTGCACCTGTGTGTCCTGTTCCCTGGAGGACAGACCTTATTCATCATAAGCCAGTGTTCCCAACCTCTTCCTTTCAGACAGGCTTTTTCACTGGCCTACAGCTCACCAACTATGCTAGCCTGTCTCAATATCTAGTGGGTGGGCTACACCACCATGGCCACTCTAGCCTGTCTCCATTTCTAGTGGGAGAAGCACACCACCATGCCAACACTGTTGTGTGTGTTCTAGATGTTGAACACATGTCCTCATGCTTGCCCACTATTCACGGCAAGCACATCACACACTGAGCCATCTCCCTAGCTCCGGATATCACATCTTGACAGGCATAGCAATTTTCTCTTCCACATCTGAGTCATTTCATCGAGGTTCCAGCTGCAGAGGAGCCCTGGAAGCGCTGAAGATTCATCTAGTATCACTAGAAGCTTGTCAGAAGTGGAGATGGCGGGCCATCTCACTGTGGCAGAATCAGAATTGACATTTAGCAGGGCACCCAATGAGTCACAAGCACTCCAGAATTCAAGATCCATAGGCATTTCCTCCTGCATCTTCCCACGCAGGGATGAATTCATCCATTCTTGGGCATTTAATGAAAAGGCTGGGCTGTCTTGTTGAGAGTCTTAGATGTACGTGCCGTATTTCCAAGTCATGAGGTTGTTTTGTTATTTATGTGGAGCCATAAAACACAATAGGATTTTAAAAGTCTATTTCTATGCATAAAGCTGGCATACATATTCTGAGGTCCATGCATTTATTTTCATTATCCCCATATCATACCAATAGCCCATGAATTATCAATCCTGTGCTTGCACCTTTTTCAATTCCCAAAACTTGGCATAAAGAACTATTTTTGCATAATTAAAATAATTACGATGGGTATTTATAAGAAATACTTTTGTCTCTGGCCCTTGTATCAGAACTAATCTACTTTTACCCATAACTGTTAAGAAAATTTCCCCTGCAAGCCTACACACCCACCCACATCAAGTCAAGATGCACCCCGTCCTCTGGGTTATTCTAACTCTCCATAATAAATCCCTGTTTCTGCAGGTGTCATGCGGCAATTTGTATGAATCATAGAGGTGATTTGACAGTGTCTGCTGTGATAGCCGAGGCCTTGCCTAGAGGATGAGCAATTCCTTGGGGAGATGCAAACGCACAGCTCTTCGGGAGCCTAAGCTACTTATGCTCCAAAAGTTATTTAAGCAAAGAGGCAGGATCTCTGTTGTATTTCAAGACCACCCAAAATTCTTAGTGAGGCATGACTGGAAGGAAAGGGTAACAAGAATTTAAAGATCAGAAATTCCAAGTCAAATGCAGTTGACTGAGTATCTACAACAACCCTTCCTGGCCTTTGTAGGAGAAGGCACCAGGTCTAGGCTCGATTTTTCATGGCTGACCTGAGAGTCTTAGAATTGTCAGGTTTTTATTTTTACTGAGATAGACTGAAGTCTAAATTAAATTTTTTTTAAAAAAAATGGCCATCCAATTAAAATATGTAAACGATTTGCATAGCTTTCCTTCTCTTTGCTCAATTTAATCAATGTAGTTCCAAAATAATTGGTTGATGATTTCTTGCAATGTGGAAAAGAATGAGTAATTGGGCACAGGGTTGGTGGCCTGCCCCCCACCCATGCCTCCTCCTTGTTGATCAAAGGGTGGCCCTCTAAGAAGCTGATTTTAAAAGTGGTGGGAAAGGGGTGAACAGTGTTTAATTGTCTTATTATTTTCTTTCTAGTATTGAACACATAGCTGGCATTCAGTAATTACTTATTAACTGTATTACCCCTCTGAGCTTGATTCCCCACTGTGGCTAAACAACCAGGGATACCATTATAAGAAAGCAGTGGAACATGGGCTATCCTAATCTGGGAGGTTGCTGAATTTGGGTCCTGAGGCTAAAGGGCATGTCTGCCAGGTGTGAAACACAGGCCTAACCAGACTGGAGAAGTTGCTTGTCTTAGATCTTAAGGCTGGCAGACAGGTTGGGGAAGTTAGGGACAGCCTCTTTGGGTCTTACAGTTTTTGTTTCTTCTTTACAGAATGGCTTTAGATGAAACTGGAGAGACAGTTCAGCTGGTAAAGTGTGGACTACAGAAGCATGAGTGCCTGAATTCAGGATTTCAGCAACTGTATAAACATGTCTGGTCTGGAGGTACATGCTTGTAATCCCAGAGCTGGGGAGGCAGAGACAGAGGAATCAGTATGGGGCTCCATGCCTAGCTAGTTTCAATAACTAAGGGAGTTCCAAGAGACCCTGTCTCTATGATGACAGCAAACATTTCAGAGAAACTATGGCAGAGGTTGTGAGTACTGAGGAAACCATGAGTTAGTGAGTGACTTTGTACTGTTTGACATGGGCACAGCAATGTCACAAGACCCCAGTGCCTCAGACCTAGAGAGTAGAAAGACTCCGGAGGTGAGGCTGAGAAGAACAGTAGAACCTTTTTCTGGTCTAAGCATGAATGTGGACTATCATGGCTATTGTCCTGTGGGTGGTCATGGCCTGAAGATCGCTTCCCTACAGATTTCTCCTACTGAGTTTAGCTAAACCTCTTCCTTTGTTCAGCTGGATGTAATAACTCTTTCCTCCTTGCTTAACTGTATATAATGACCCCATTACCTGTTTGTTTGTATGCAATAACTCTGCTTCCTTGGGAATTCAACTATAAACAACAAAAATGCTGAACTTCTGGACTGTGGTGGCCTCTCCATGTGAGAGCCCCCCAGCTACTTGATCTGAGATTTTCATTGTTTGTATGTTGGTTCTTCTCACTGATCCATTTAGGTCAATCCCTGGAGCTGTGCAGAATGGCAAGAAGTTGTCCTCTAACCTCCTGATGCATACGCGTGCTCGCCCCAACCCTAACCCTCCTACTCTAACCCCAATCCCAACTCCAACCCTAACTGTAACCCTCCCATCATAACCCCTGCACATTCACATACACCCTCAGCTGCACATATATCGTCATACTCTCAAATACAGACATGCGCAAACACATACATGTGTCTGCACATGCACATGCACCCCTTCCCCATGAACATGCATACTGACACATTCTCATAAGAATCAGTCATGTCAGGCACAAACTCTGCAGCCAGTCCCACAGCAGCCAGAAGAGGCTCCGCACCCAGGCACTCTAACACACCCAGGACCCCAGGATCCCAGGATCCCAGGACCCTAAGACCCCAGGACCCCAGGATCCCAGGATATTGGTGACACCAGAATCTCAGGGTCCCAGAGGCAGCTTGAATCCCAGGAACTCTCAAACACCCAGAATCTCAGGATCACAGGATCTCAGAATCACAGAGACAGCTGGACTTTGAGGAGTTCTAACACGACCAGGATCACAGGAAGGACAGGCTCCAGTCAGATATAATGTGGACATGTAGCACTAGAGATAATCAGATGGTGGGATGCAAGCATAAGAACATAAGCAACAGAAACCAAGGTTACTTGGCATCATCAGAACCCAATTCTCCCACCATAGCAAGTCCTGGATACACCATCACACCGGAAAAGCAAGATTCAGATCTAAAAATCACTTCTCCTGATGATGATAGAGGACTTTAAGAAGGACATAAATAACTCCCTTAAAGAAATACAAGAGAACACAGGTACACAGGTAGAAGCCCATAAAGAGGAAACACAAAAATCCCTTAAAGAATTACAGGAAAACACGATCAAACAGGTAAAGTAAATGAACAAAACCATCCAAGATCTAAAAATGGAAATAGAAACAATAAAGAAATCACAAAAGGATCCAATCCTGGAGTTAGAAAATCTAGGAAAAAGATCAGGAGTCATAGATGCAAGCATCACTAACAGAATACAAGAGATAGAAGAGACAATCTCAGGGGCAGAAGATTCCATAGAAAACATTGACACAACAGTAAAAGAAAATGCAAAAAGCAAAAAGCTCCTAACCCAAAACATCCAGGAAATCCAGGACACAATGAGAAGACCAAACCTAAGGATAATAGGTATAGAAGAGAGCAAAGATTCCTAACTTAAAGGGCCAGTAAACATCTTCAACAAAATTATAGAAGAAAACTTTTCTAACCTAAAGAAAGAGATGTCCATGAACATACAAGAAGCCTACAGAACTCCAAATAGTCTGGACCAGAAAAGAAATCCCTCCCATTACATATAATTAAAACACCAAATGCATTAAACAAAGAAAGAATATTAAAAGCAGTAAGGGAAAAAGGTCAAGTAACATTTAAGGGCAGACCTATCAGAATTATACTAGACTTCTCACCAGAAACTATGAAAGCTAGAAGATCCTGGGAAGATCTCATACAGACCCTAAGAGAATATAAATGCCAAACTACTCTACCCAGCAAAACTCTCAATTACCATAGACGGGGAAAACAAGATACTTCATGACAAAACCAAATTTATTCAATATCCTTTTACAAAACCAGCCCTACAAAGGATAATAGATGGAAAACACCAACACAAGGAGGGGAACTACACCCTAGAAAGAGCAAGAAAGTAATCTTTCAACAAACCCAAAAGAAGATAGCCACACAAACATAATTCCACCTCTAACAACAAAAATAACAGGAAGCAACAGTTACTTTTCCTTATTATCTCTTAACATCAATGGACTCAATTCCCCAATAAAAAGACATAGACTCAAAGACTGGATACATAAACAGGACCCAGCATTTTTCTACATAAGGAAACCCACCTCAGTGACAAAGACAGACACTACCTCAGAGTAAAAGGCTGGAAAACAATTTTCCAAGCAAATGGTCCCAAGAAACAAGCTAGAGTAGCCATTCTAATATCGAATAAAATCGACTTTCAACCAAAACTTACCAAAAAAGGATAAGAAAGGACCCTTCATACTGGAAAAATCTACCAAAATGAACTCTCAATTCTTAACATCTATGATCCAAATGCAAGGGCACACACATTCATAAAAGAAACCTTACTAAAGCTCAAAGCACACATCGCACTCAACACAACAATAGTGGGAGACTTTAACACCCTACTCTCAGCAATGGATAGATCATGGAAACAGAAACTAAATAGAGGCACAGTGAAACTAACAGAAGTTATGAAACAAATGGACCTAACAGATATTTATAGAACATTTCATTCTAAAGCAAAGGAATATACTTCTTCTCAGCACCTCATGGTACCTTCTCCAAAATTGACCATATAATTGGTCACAAAACAGCCCTCAACAGATACAAGAAGATTAAAATAATCCCTTACACCCTATCAGATCACCACAGACTAAGGCTGGTCTTAAATTCCAACAAAAACAATGGAAAACACACATAGCATGGAAGGTGAACAACACTCTACTCCATGATAATTTGGTCAATGAAGAAATAAAGAAAGAAATTAAAGATTTTTTAGAATTTAATGAAAATGAAGACATCATACCAAAACTTATGGCACACAATGAGAACAGTGGTAAGAGGAAAACTCATATCTCTAGGAGCCTCCAAAAAGAAACTAAAGAGAGCTTACACTAGCAGCTTGACAGCACACCTGAAAGCTCTAGAACAAAAACAAGCAAATACATCCAAGAGGAGTAGAAGGCAGAAAATAAGCAACCTCGGGGCTGAAATCAACCAAATAGAAACAAAAAGAACTACAAATAATCAACAAAACCAGGAGCTGGTTCTTTGAAACCCTTAGTCAGACTAACCAGAGGGCACAGAGACAGTATCCAAATTAATAAAATCAGAAATGAAAAGGCAGACATAACAATGGAAACTGTGGAAATTCAAAAAAATCATCAGATCCTACTACCAAAGTTTATACTAAAGTATATTGGAAAATCTGGATGAAATGGACAATTTTCTAGACATATACCAGGTGCCAAAGTTAAAACAGGATAAACGATCTAAAGAGTTCCATATCCCCTAAAGAAATAGAAGCAGCCATTAATAGTCTCCTATCCCCCCCCCCAAAAAAAAAGAGCCCAAGACCAGATGGGTTTAGTTGAGAATTCTATCAGACCTTTAAGCAAGACCTAATACCAATACTCTTCAAACTATTTCACAAAATAGAAACAAAAGGAGTGCTACCTAATTCATTCTATAAAGCCACAATTATGCTTATACCTAAACCACACAAAGACCAAAGAAAGAAAGAGAACTTCAGACCAATCTCCGTTATAAACACTGATGCAAAAATACTCAATAAAATTTGTGCCAACCAAATCCAAGAACACATCAAAAAGATCATTCACCCTGATCAGGTAGGCTTCGTTCCAAGGATACAGGGATGATTCAATATACAGAAATCCATCAAGGTAATCCACTACATAAACTCAAAGAGAAAAACCACATGATCATTTCATCAGATGCTGAAAAAACATTTGATAAAATTCAGCATCCCTTCATGATAAAAGTCTTGGAAAAATCAGGAATCCAAGGCCCATACCTAAACATAGTAAAAGCAATATACAGCAAACCAGTAGCCAACATCAAACTAAATGGAGAGAAACTTGAATCAACCCCACTAAAATCAGGGACTAGACAAGTCTGCCCACGCTCTCCTATCTATTCAATATAGTACACAAAGTTCTAGCTAGAGTAAGTAGACAACAAAAGGAGGTCAAAGGGATACAAATTGGAAAGGAACTTCAAGTCTCTGAAGAAAGAGATTGAAGAAGATCTCAGAAGATGGAAAGATCTACTATGCTCGTGCATTGGCAGGATTAATATAGTAAAAATGGCCATCTTGCTGAAAGCAATCTACAGATTCAATGCAATCCCCATCAAAATTGCAACTCAATTCTTCATAGAGTTAGAAGGAGGAATCCTCAAATTCATTTGGAATAACAAAAAATCCAGGATAGTGAAAACTATTCTCAACAATAAAAGAACTTCTGGGGGAAATCACCATTCCTGACCAAAAGCTGTATTACAGAGCAATAGTGATAAAAACTTCATGGTATTGGTACAGAGGCAGGCAGGGGGATCAATGGAAAAGAATTGAAGACCCAGAAATGAACCAACACACATATGGTCACTTGATCTTTGACAAAGGAGCTAAAACTATTCACTGGAAAAAAGACAGCATTTTAAACAAATAGTGCTGGTTCAACTGGCAGTCAGAATGTAGAAGAATGCGAATTGATCCATTCTTATCTCCTTGTACAAAGCTCAAGTCTAAGTGGATCAAGGACCTCCACATAAAACCAGGTACTCTGAAACGTATAGAGGAGAAAGTGGGGAAGAGCCCTGAAATCATGGGCACAGGGGAAAAATTTCTGAAGAGAACACCAGTGGCTTATGCTGTAAGATCAAGAATCGACAAATGGGACCTCATAAAATTGCAAAGCTTCCATAAGGCAAAGGACACTGTCACTAAGACAAAATGGCAACCAACAGATTGGGAAAAGATCTTTACCAATCTGTTAGAGGGCTAATACCCACTATATACAAAGAACTCAAGAAGTTAGACTCCTGAGACTCAAATAAACCTATTAAAAATGGGGTACAGAGCTAAACAAATAATTTTCAACTGAGAAATATCGAATGGCTGAGAAGCACCTAAAGAAATGTTCAACATCCTTAGTCATCAGGGAAATTCAAATCAAAACAACCCTGAGAGTCCACCTCATACCAGTCAGAATGGCTAAAATCAAAACCTCAGGTGACCCCAGATGCTGGTGAGGATGTGGAAAAGGAGGAACATTCCTTCATTGCTGGTGGGATTGCAAGCTTGTACAACCACTCTGAAAATGTGTTTAGTGGTTCCTCAGAATATTGGACCTGAGAACCCAGCTATACCACTCCTGGGCATATACCCAGAAGATGCTCCAACATGTAATAAGGACACATGCTCCACTATGTTCATAGCAGCCATATTTATAATAGCTAGAAGCTAGAAAGAATCCAGATGTCCCTCGACAGAGGAATGGATACAGAAAATGTGGTACATTTACACAATGGTGTACTACTCAGCTATTAAAAATGATGAATTCATGAAATTCTTAGGCAAATGGATAGAACTAAAAAATATCATTCTGAGTGAGGTAACAAAATCACAAAAGATCATAGATGGTATGTACTCATTGATAAGTGGATATTGGCCCAAAAGCTCCAAATACCCAAGATCCAATTCACAGATCACATGAAGTTCAAGAAGAAGGAAGTCTAAAGTGTGGGTGCTTTGGTCCTTCTTAGAAGAAGAACAAAATACTCACAGGAGCAAATATGGAGATAAAGTGTAGAGCAGAGACTGAACGTTAGGCCATCCAGAGACTGTCCCATCTGGAGATTCATCCCATATGCAGTTAAACCCAGACACTATTGTGGATGCCAGGAAATGCCTACTGAAAGGAGTCTGATATGGTTGTCTCCTGAATGACCCTGCCAGAGCCTTACAAATACAGAGGTGGAGACTCACAGCCAACTATTGTACTAAGCATGGTGTCCCCAATAGAGGAGTTAGAGAAAGGACTGAAGGAGTTGAAGGGGTTTGCAACCCCATAGGAAGAACAACAATATCAACCAACCAGACCCTCTCCCCCCCAGAGCTCCCAGAGACTAAGCCATCAAACAAAGGAGTACACATGGCTCCACCTGCATATGAAGCAGAGGATGGCCTTGTCAGGCATCAATGAGAGGAGAGGTCCTTGGTCTTATGAAGGCTTGATAGATGCCCCAGTGTAGAGGAACTGTGGTTGGGGAGGTGGGAGTGGGTGGGTGGATGGGTGGAGAAACACCATCCACTGAAGCAGAGGGAGGGAAGATGGGATAGTGGGTTTCCAGGAATGGGGGGGGGGAGGAGAGACTGGGAAAGGGGGTAACATTTGAAATATAAATAAAAAATATCCAATAAATAAAAGAATCAGTCTTGTCCTTTTGACTATTAGAAACTTACCAGAGACTACCCAAAGGGTGCTTTAGAATCCTGTGCCACCCTCTGGCAGGATAAAAGAAACTCCCACCCCTACCCCAAAGATTCCTAGCCTTTGACCTTCCTCAGGCCTAAATGACATTTCAGAGATTAATTAATTTCAAGACTCTCTTTAATGAGTGCGAATGTTTGAGAAAAAGAGAAGGAACAAATCCCAGCTGCCATGTGTCCCCTGTCTGTCAGCATCTGTCCAAGTCTGTCCGTTCTGAAGCATGGAGCCAACCCATCCAAATTGCAAACAACACACTGTGACAAGCTCTGGCTTCCTCCTCATCATGGACTTTGCCATGTGTGCTACAACTGTCTGCAGTCTGAACTTAGGGGTTCGGGTTTTAGAGATATCAGAAGAAACATCTTCATTGTCTAATTCAATGTCTAATTGTGGAAACATTTTGAACCCTGCAGGTCTCCATAAGTGTTCTATTTGGCCCCACCGGAAACCATGGGGACATTCAGAGGGAAGCCATACTGTGCAGACATTATGTGGACACAACCATGCTGTGCATAGCTCCATCTCAGGTAGTTTTAGCATCAACCAGCAAAATCAGGACCACTGATCACACGTTGTCATTTTCCTCTTGCTATTTCAAGATGAAAGTTTTCAAGACTAACACTGCAAAGTGGGTATTATGTTGATTTATGCTAATCAGTTTCATATATGCTGTCATATTCCATTCTTAAGTAATGACGATAGTGAAATATCCTCGCATCTTCTGTTATCTTGCAAACAGTCTGGTTGTGCCAGAGCAGAAAATTCAGGGACCCGCCACTTTTGCTGTTTGATGGCTTCTGTCTCCGGAGACTTTGCTAAGCCTGGTGGGAAGGGATGATGGCAGAGAGGTTTGTGTCTGCGCTGTCTCGTTTCCCTGGGCAGAGGATGCGGTGGGAAAAGGTTTTCTTTCTTGGCCCCCAGGATGTATAGTGTGTACATGTGAGTATGTGCAAATTTATTGCGACTCGGCTGCCACATATTATTTCTGTGACAGTCTTCCCTTCTGTGGCTGGTTTGTTAGAGTCCCCTCCAGGAGCTGCTGGTTTTAGGCGATTCTGCCAGCTCATAAAACAGTGACCCTCCACCACTAAAGTGAGGGCTTTGAGAGGCACTTCACAGAGATGGGTTTATCTTTAAAAAAAAGTGTCTACCCTGGAGATTGATTTCATGGTTCTGGACGCTGCTTTTGCAAGCCTGGTGGTGAGTGGGGTGTTTGTGCCCTCGCACATCTGAAGCCACTTCATAGGGAGCCAGAGTGAGGTGAGAATGGAGGGTCTCTTCCTGGTGAAAACGAGATGCTATGGCAGTGGACCTGAGGAAAGTGGCCACTTGGCCTTACTGTCCTCTGCAGTGGGCAAAGTGTTTCTATTTGGCATCAAGGAAGATGCAGGGTTCAAGCTTCCTGTCGTCAGCAGCGTTCTGGCTGGATTCTTTCCACCTGGGTGCACTCTATCCTGGGTCTCCACTCGTTAACTAACCGGCTAGCCGTTCTAATAAGGCAATTCCAAAGAAGCATTAATGTTTTGTAGAAACTCAAGCACTGCTGCTGGGATATCCTCTGCTCCCCACCCTCCTCATATCTGTGTTAAGATCTAGGAAACAGTTGCTAGCACGATGGCATTATCTGTAACGAGCCAACTGCACAACCTGAGGATCTGAACTCTACCCCCAGGACCAACATACAAGTCAGGTGTGTGGTATTGTGTGTCTGTAGTCAGAGCACAGGAAAAGTTGAGTCAGGGGCACTCCCAGGTCTTATTGGCTAGCAAGTCTAGACAGTTAAATGCTTTCCAGGTTTAATAAGAAACTGTTTCAAAACACTAAATGTGAAAGTGACTGGGGAAGATGGTGACATGGGCCTCTGGCTTTCAAAGATAGACCCCATAGGCACACTACACCACACACACACACACACACACACACACACACACACACACACACACCATCTAGGTAAGAGACACTAATAAACAACCAACCAACCAACCAACCAACCAACCAGCCAGCCAGCCAACCAGCCAACCAACCAACCAACCAACCAGCCAACCAAGCAACCAATCAGCCAGCCAGCCAACCAACCTACCAGCCAGCCAACCAACCAACCAACCAACCAACCAACCAACCAACCAACCAACCAGCCAGCCAGCCAGCCAGCCAGCCAGCCAGCCAGCCAGCCAGCCAGCCAGCCAGCCAACCAACCAACCAACCAACCAACCAACCAACCAACCAAACTACTAGCCAACATAACACAGAACCCCTCTGGGACAGTCTGAGTGACTTCTATGAAACCTGTGCCTAGGATGGATTCCAGCAAAGGGGAACCTTGTCACCCAGGACATTGGTGGGACATGCAGTGTGCAGAATAGTACACTGGGGAAATGAGGAATGGCTGATGGGCCTCTAGTGATATCATCCAGTGATCATAACAGGGTGTGTGTGTGTGTGTGTGTGTGTGTGTGTGACACATCTCTGTAAGTTACAGCCCTTCTCCCAAAAGCTTTGGGTGGAGTAGGTACTCTGGATGAGTTAGATTAAAACCCAGCAGTGGCATAAAGGGGGGCACCATCGCTGTGCACTTAGGTAACTGAAAGCATCTTGTATATGCACAAAGCATTCATGAACAGGTAAAGGAGAGACTGTCACACTTTATAACAAACAAAGGTAACAAAAGATAAAGCCTAGTGGAATTTCATGGGAACTCAAGCTCCTGATAACTCAAAACTGATCCCCTCGCAGGCTTCTGCTTGGATCCTGTGTTCCTTCTTGAGACTGAAACTGATTTTTCCACAGGATATGTGAAAGACTTGTTGTGTTTTGTTCTTCCCACCTGTTGTGAGGTACCTCTATGTCTAGATTTTACACATTCCTCACATTGAGTATCTGTGCTTTAATTACTGACAGTGAGCTCCGTCTGGGCCCTGTGATAGTCATTTTGGCAGGATAGATTTTGTCCAAAGTAAAACTTTCTCTAGCAGCCTAGAATTGAGGAGTGGGAGTGGGGGGTAGTTTCTAGGCCATACCTATTGACTTAGATTTAACCAAGTGGATCCAGTGTCTATATCTTGATGTCTCCCCAAGCTTTACCATGTCAACAAAGTGACTGTATGCCACCACCAGGGACTCACCAGGAAATAAAGAATTGATAAATAGCCTTGGTGGGGTGGGGGTGGGAGCAGGAAAATAAATTTGGTGGAGAGTCCTTCCACTTCCTTTCCCCTGCTTGGTGAAAGGACTCTAAGAACAATTCCAGTACCAGGACTCAGCTAGGGAGGAAGTGCAGTTCTTTTCTGTTTTTGACATTTGGGTATCATTTTACCAGTGAGTGGGTGTTTGTGGTTTGCAGATCCTGGGGGGGGGGAAGATGGGGGAGATCTAGTATGATCTGGTATTTACCTCTCCAATAGCATTATTCAAAGACCAGGATGGAAATCCGATGTTTGCCATGACTCAATGACAGTATTTATTATGCACTCACAAAATGGTAAAGAAAAAAGCTACTGTTGATTATTTTGACATTAAATTGCTTGCAATACATGAGGGATTAATTATGACATGGCACACTTCATCCTGCCACCTGAATTAGCAAGAATTTTAAAGAAGGCTCTGCATGCACAATGCTATAACACGGCAAAGACATAACTCTTTCTGCATTCTGTTATTTATATGGGGACTGGTTAGAACCTTGATGGCCTCTGGTTGAAGTATCCATGCTCAGACCAGTTACAGAGATGTGGTTGATATTGTTATTCATAGACTGCTACCATTCCTGCTGGCTTTCACAGGCTTGACTTAGTGGACAATTCTGGGTGGAGAAGGCTCCCTCTCCTTACCTGGCAAGCAGGTTATGAAAATGGCTTGTCAGGTAGCCAGTCTTCCCAAGTGTAGGTATGTAGGTGGCAGCAGGTCCTTGGTCCCCACAGAGATGATGACTAGGTGCATGGGAAATGAGGGTGGGAAATCAGGTCTTAGCAGATGGCCACAGAATGAAAATACTCACTGTGTCCTGGTAGTGTTAGGTGCTAAGACACATTCCTTTTTGTCTTATTGCTTGCATAGAGGAATGGAGACTTTCTAGTCTACAGGTACTGAGATGTATCATGGGCCTCAGACATTGTCTGAAGACCTCTGTACTTAATCTTGAGTGTTCTCAAGTTTGAAGTAAGAGCTTTCTTAAGAACTAGCACTTTGCCTCGACTGTCAAAAATCTAGAACAACATTATCCCAGGCAGAAGAAAAGGCAGAATCTCTTGTGCAGACTTTCTGGGAATATGTGAACAAGCATCTACCCAACCAACCAACCAACCTACCAGCCAAACAAGCAAGCAAGCAAGCAACCACCCAACCAGCCAACCAACCAAGCAAACAACCAGCCAACCAAACCCAGTACCTTTCTGGGACTCTTGCCTGAGATGGCTCCCAGCAGAAGGGAACATTGTTGGTGGAGCACTCAGTGTGCAGGACAGTACACTGGGGAAATGACGAATGACTATTGGCCCTTGGTGCCCAGGCAGGGCATCAAGAGGCAAAAATTTGATTCTATAAATTTATTGAGATTAGTCATAAGTATGGGTGTGCGGTTACTCTCAGGAGTACTCACTTGTGACTCCAAGGCAGTTTTATCCATGAAAAACCCATCAGTTGTATGTGTAATAACTCATTAAAGACAACCCAGAAGCTCTTTGTAGGACTTGCAAGCAGCTCAACAGACAAGTCTCCAAGCAGTCTGACCATGCTTATATAACCTTGATGAGAGAAGGGCTACTACTGAATCTTAAACGTTTCAGGGTCTTTCTGAAACTTGTAAGTTATTTAATTCCAGAGTCTTAACAAGCTTTCCTTCAGGATAGGTGTTTCAGTTCTGGGGACACTGCTATCCAAAGTTCCCTTTCCATGTCCCCATAAAGTGTTTCTCCTATAAGTATGGACATGACAGCATCCAGTTAGCCATGGAACAAGGCATTAGGACAGGCCAATGTATAGGCAACAGAGAAGAGACCCACCTATCTAGAAGCTCCCTTGTTGCCCAATGACTCCTGGTATTTGGATTGATAGGGTATTCTGTATCGAACCCTTACTATTACAATAAAAATAAAAATAATAACAAACAAAGCAAAGCAAAGCAAAAGCCAAACCAACCACCCCAACTCTAGAACTGTAAAAATTGGGCGAGAGGTAATCAGTTGCAGCTATAGCCTGAGATTTATACTCATGGCTTTCAGAGCACTCTAATGTTAACAGTACATGTTCATGTGACAATCCAGCATGATTATTACATTTATGGGTGAAGACACGTTATTTGCAAGGTCCCCAGAGTGCCCCCATGAACTCTCTTCTGGGCATATTTAGTCTGAGGTATGGGGAGAGGACCCATGGGTCCACCTGCTCTATGCTTCTTCTTCATGACTGGTGTCAGTGCATTCTGATCTCAGAGACCAGTGAACGAGAAGCAGAAAGTATCAGAAGCATCCATGCAACACCAAGCTCAGAGAAGGGGCTCCTGGCCCAGGGTCAAAGAAAGCAGGATTCAGCTTAAAATGGGTGTCATTTACTAATGGTGAATTTGAATTTCTTCATCCAAAGGAACATTAAATCTTGTAGGAAAATGTGCTTATTATATATTCATGTTATAATTTATTAGCTAGAAAAAATTATCTTTTATTTACAAACTGTTAACTGTTGTGAGCAACTCCAGGGATCTCCCTTTGGGAACCGAAGTGACTCGTTCTCGGAGGACTTTCTCTGCCTCATTTCTGTTCATCTGTCCTATTTCTGTTCCTAATATAATAGAAAAATCCAATAGTGTTGAAGTTAAATAATACATTTTCCCTCCCAGAACCAATAAATCTGTTTAAAGATGCATTACTGCTTCTCTTGAGGGATAATTTAGACGATGTATCAAAAAAGGAAAATCAATAGTTTTTTTCTATTACAAATAATTGCCTGTTTGACTCTTTCCCACTTTTTCTTTTTTTATTTATTTTGGCTTCACCATATTTCTGCTAGAAAGTGTCTCATGCTTCAAGTCTAGACCAGAAGGAGCTTCTGTCTTGTGGTCAGTCATGCCCTCTCCTGGAGTCTGGGAGATTCCCATGCATGGTGTCAGGAGCAGGCCAAGCTCACAGGGACTGCAAGTCACAGAATAGAGAGTGTCCTAGGAGGGCTGAGAGGATAAGAGTAGCTGGGAGCAGGCAGAGCATGGATTCCAATGAGGAGGTCACCAAGGTGTGAGATCAGAGATATGCCGGTGGCCTGTGAGCACAAGGACAGTCTACCTTTTGTATAAGGCTTTAAATAATGAATTATACAGGTACATCATGCACTGATGACAGCCTGGTCCACTCAACTCAAGATAGCCCATAAAGACCTGGACTGTGATCAGGCCATTAGAGGAGATGTCTCTGTTCAGAGAGTTGAGTGAAGTAGGGGCGTATTCACTCTCAGGCTTCTAAAAAGAACTATTTGGGTTGGGACATAGCTCATTTAGAAGAATGCTTATCTACTGTGCAGGAAACTATGAGTTCGATAGCCAGGATGGTATAAAGCCAGGCATGATGGCACTCATATTTAGCTTATTAGCTACCAACGAAACTAAGTACTAACACAGGGAGAGGACACTGATACAGGATGGAAACAGAATGGCTGAGGGTAAGAGCCCAGAGAGGCCGAGGCTGGGGCCTGCTCCCGCTGCAGCAATAGGGAAGGATTTACAGATATAGGAACAGCTCAGGGGAATTTTCCAGGGTGGGCTTCTGTGCTAAGTGAAAGAGACCTGGAAAGACAGCGAGGTCTCTTCAAGGAAACAGGCAGGATGAGGCAGCATTGTTTGGACAGACGGGTCCATGTAGTCAGCTGGATGAGTCTTTGGAAATGTTTGCTTCTAGGAGAGAACAGTAGGCTCACCTTACTTCACTGCAGCTGTGTGTGACAGTCTAATGTGCCACAGAAGGAGAACTTCAGGGAATGTGTAGTGAGGCGTGCAATGAATTTACTCAGGTGGCTGGACTCTTGAGCCACGTAAACAGCCATGTTGCTGGCTCTAACTAGTGATCTAGTGATTACTCCTTCAGTTGGGCATCAGTTTCATTCCAAACTAAGCTTGAAGCCCAGTTATCAGCCAAGTATACCATAGCCCTCTGGAATCTCAACGTGCAAACCAGTATTCTAGGAATGGTTGTTACGTAGCATTACTGAGGCAATAGCTGACTGTTACAGCAAGGCTGAAACACAGAGCGGAGCTGGTAGAATATTTACTGGGGCTATGAGCAGGAACTACATGTTCAGCAGCCTACTTTTCAGTTATTTTCATTGTTGTTGTGACCGAGTTAAGAGATCAAGATCATACGTTGGTTTTCAGTCTGAGGGACTGTGCTCAATGATCTCAGTAGCAGGCGTGCACGTGCACACACACACACACACACACACACACACACACACATACACACACGAGGGGAGCCACAACACTTCCTTTTATCATAGTCACCTGGATATGGCTATGGGAGAAGACTGGTCTTGACAGCTCCAGAGAACAGTCCCCAGGCATCATGGCTACAGGCAAAGGTGGTAGTTCTAAGGCAGGACCAACTGAGCCAAGATGAAGACCAGGAGGTGACAGAATGCACACTGCCCATGTCCCTGTCACATGCACAGACCTGCTCTACAGTCACCATTTGTGCCTTTCCCAGGTCCCTGATGAGCTAATACTAGAGGGGGCACATGGGAGATTTGTATTCTTGCCAACCCCACAGTCTCCATGGAGATGTATGAACAGACCCACTTTCCGTGTATGCTCACTTGAAAGATGACCATTCATGACAACACTTAGCACTTGGGAGTGTGTTTCAGATTTTCTGTGTTCCAAAAAAAAAAAAAAAAGAGTGGATATTTTTGGAGCACTGCAAGTGCCTTCTTAGAGGTAATCATATTTAGATATTACAGCACGCAAGTAGGGGAATGTGTGAATGTTATTCACTTGAAAAGACAAATTGAACACCCAGTTTTCTACCCAGGAAGTCCATCCTGAGGATGTAAGTTCTGCCCATTGCCATGATGTAGATCACTGAGGTCTCAGCTCTCCAGAATTATTACATAAGCAACTTCAGAGGGGAAGAAGACAAATATGTATTTTCAAAGTCTACTCGAAAGCCCCGTGGGAGATGTCTGGGGGAAGTGGAAGGTGCTATAGTCTAGCCCAAACATCTAGCACTTTCTATACATCTTATGGGAATATATGTTTTACAGGAGAGATGAATATTATCTCACAATCTGCCACAACATCTAATATCTATCACGTTTCAAAATGAACACAATTACCGCACATATCCAGGCATTGGCAATTTTCCTCTCTGCCTGGAAATGTGTTTTAATTGAAAGCATTTGAAGGCTTTGGAGAAAAGGCTCCCCCTATTTTTCTTAGATACTTTAAGTGTGTTTGGTTACCTGGGAATAAAATAGCTGCTCCTTCAAAGCAAAAAAAAAGAAAAAGAAAAAAATAAGAAAAAAAAAAAAAAAAGAAAAACAATCCCTCAGGCGCACGTGGCAGAAAGATGACCTGGGGCTGCAGTTGCTAGGTTTGCAGACTGGGTGAATGACAGCGTGGTCCACGTGAGGAGAGGCACATATGCAGAGTCCCCTGCCAAAGGGACTTCATTTGCATCTGCTGGGACAGAAGCTCCAAGGAGAGGAAAGTCTACAGGCTTGCTTTTCTATTAATAAGATAACAGCCACACCACACTGGAAATCTTGAAAGGAATACTAATACAATAAATTTCATGTTTGGCCGGTGCCTTAATTATCTTTCCCATTGCTATGACCCAACACCCAACACAGAGCTACTTAAGGGAGGGATCATTGTTTTGGGTCACAGTTTGAGAGGATGAGGTCCATCTTGGAGGTGAGGGTGTGGTGGCAGGCAGGTGGCAGTGGGTAAAGTCCACTAGGTGGCCAGGGCCCCTCCTTTCTTTGCATCTCCATTGAGCGTAAGGAGTGGGCTATAAGGCTCAATGTCCTAGCTCAGGGGCTCACTTCCTTCTTTGAGTCTCCACCTCCTAAATGTTCCATCACCTTCCAAGACAGAACTGCCAGCATGGGATCAAGTGTTCAAAAGTGAACTTGCGGGGACATGCCCCCATTTAGTCCATAGCAGCTATGCTTTAAATCAGTAGCTATGGTTCCTTTATGAGAATTCACCTTTCTGATGACGAGTTGGGCTGACAGTCCAGCATTACCTGGCTCACGGTGACTAAATATATTTCTTACTACAACTCTAACATATACATATATATACCACTGGGGCTTTCGAGTAGACTTTGAAAATAAGTATTTGTCTTCCTCCCGTCTGAAGTTGCTTGTAATAATTCTGGAGAGCTGAGACCCCAGTGATCTACATACTCATCTCTATATATGTATCTCTCTCTCTTGATGTATACACACACACACACACACACACACACACACACACACACACACATTTAGATACACACCCCCATACCCATGGCATTCACATACTACATACACCACACACACACACAGGCCATGTGGAGACTCTCAAGGCCATGTGGAAATAGACAAGAGAAGCTGAGGACAGAGTAGTACAGTAGCCATGACATTTCTAGAGAAATCTGCAGGACAGGGTGAGGGTCCCGACCCGGCTCAGAGACAGCCGTGAGGACATGGAGGGTAGACAGGCACATCCGAAGTCCCCTTCTTTCCTTTCCTTTCTCATTTGAGCAAACATTTAAAAAATGGATTTATAACCACAAAAATCCTTTCAGAGGGCACTTTGAGACTTAGTCCAAATATAATTATCAAAGCCCAAGTGTATTTGTTTCTGTGAGATCTGGAAGACTTGGGGCTGAGCATCAGACAGGATTTGGTAGAGAAGCCAGTTTCTGTGAGATCTGGAAGACTTGAGGCTGAGCATCAGACAGGATTTGGAAGACATCTGGACCATGAGTTGTACCTGGCAGCATTTGCAGTAACTCCACAGACTTCTTTCTTTCTATGACTTTAAGTTTCTCTAACTGTAAAGGAGAAGTTATGAAGTCCACTTTTCAAAGATATTTGTGCTGTAAAATGAAAGAGCATGTAATATATAAGATTCTAGTACGGTTATTTTTGGAATGTAATAAAAATAATTCAGAAATACGGCTAGAAGAAAACATGATAGACACTCCTATTATTTGCAATACTCTGATAAATCAAAAATTAATGCCACAATACCAACATTCTTGGTACACAGAATGACCCTGAAACCTGAGACATTTAAAGGAAGATTTATAGTCTAATAAAGGATGCAGTGTTAAAAAATGAAAACAGAAATATTCAACAAGTAGTGCTGACCAAAAGTGGCTATTTAAGACCTAACTTTTAGAGGGAAACTTTATTCCAAAAAATCCACATAAGCTCCAATAAAGTTAATATAATTATCAAAACCCAAGCCTGTTTCTGTGAGATCTGGTAGACTTGAGGCTGACCATCAGACAGGATTTGGTAAAGATTCTGGACCATATGTTGTATTTGGCAAAATTGACTAGTAATTCTGTATGTCTATTTCTTTCTGTGGGTTCAAATTAAAGAAAGAAAATTTAAAATGTAAGAAAAGTATGTTAACTATGTCAGTGGGAGCTAGAGTACAAGGAGCTGACAAATGTCTGTGACTGTGATTGAAATACTGTGTCTCAAGTCATATGTAATACCACCCAGTAAATGACAGATGAAGAGATCATTAGCCACATGGAAGGAAGAGGTCAAAATCTTAATGTACAGACACCTATGCATGGCGGGGGGGGGGGGCGGGAAGCTACCACTTCATTGTTTTATAGAAAGTAGGACACATTTACTGAAGAAGAAAATGAAAATTTACCACTGTGTGAAAAAGTCATCTTTTCAGTATGTAAGAATGGAAATTAAAGTGACAAGCCATTTAAAGATCATCAAGGTGACAAAGTTACCAGTGGTAATGGGGGTACAGGGCCTTAGTGGGGTAGCACCTCCACTCTTGAAGGCAGGATGTAAGTGCTGTATTTTGGCCTTGTTGCCTAGATATACCAGAACCTTAAAGAAATTCAAGACTACATCAAAGCATCCTGGCTTCTCCCTGGGGCTACTGAGCTCCCTGCCTGGGAGAGACCCTTGAACCTACCCACCAACACACCACCTGTAGCCCTGGACAGAACACCTTTTGCAGGTGATTATTTCTTAAAGACCCAGACAACATGCACAAAACCAAATAAAAGCCACAATTACATAGTTACAGTTACCATGGAGACCATAATGCCTTACTCTCTCTTGTTCGGCAATCTAATTGAGCATCCTGGTTTGCAATGGACAGGGTGCTGCCTGTGCTGATAACCCCGCCTCCACCCCATTTCACGTTGTCTGTTCTGACCACTCTGCCCAGTAGCCCTGTCGGCTCTCCAGGAAACAGCCTCCTCGTTGACACACACGGAGTCCTGTCTACTCAACCCTGTCCGCAGAAATGAGACAGTGAACATTCTCCCCTTGGGGCCTGGCGGTACCTTAATCTAGCAGGTTACTCAGTTTTAGGAAGGTCCAGTTTGGCCTCTGCCTTGTGATGCCTGATGAATCAGTGACAGGACCAGGGATGTCAAATGAACTAACTGGTTAGCCAGGAAGGAACACACACTCTGTGGTGCTCCCACGTCTGTGCATATAAATAAGCTGGCGTTGATTTCTTTCTGTCTATCTCTGTACCCACTTTGGTGGTGACATCTTTGCCCCACTGTAGGAGTTTTAGGACTGGAATCAGAATAAATGTTAGCAAAACATGCTGACCTAACCAGTAAATATCCTTATAGGATGGTCTATCATGCATCATCAGGACATGCATGATATTAATTAAATGTCAGGAAGGAAATGAAAAAATCAGGGCATGCAGAAAGAACTGGAAGGAAGTACACAGGAAACTTCTCAGTCACCATGGGAGGCAGTTGGGATAGATGGTGCCATTTTTACTTCAATTGTTAAGATTAAAATAAGTTGGATTATATTCATAGCTGAGGAATTAAATAGTTATGCATGTATAGTACATGTACTTATCAACGGAGTTTGAGAGACATATCTAGTGGACAGTGGCAGAAACAGGACCAGGACATTGTTCTGAGAGAATCTTCTGTAAGGCGTGTTACCTTTGTAGCTCAAGAAAGTTCACTGCCATTGGCTAATTCTCCAATGGTTTCTACTGTGTGATAAATGCCTGATCAAAAGCAATCTGGGAAGGAAGAGGTTTATGTCAGCTTACAGTTCCACATCACAGTCCATTATCCATCAAAGCAGGAATCCAGAAGTCAGACCGGATACAGAGGCTGTGGGAGACTGCTGCTTGCTGGCTTGATCATCAAGGCTTGCTCAGCTTGTTTCTCTGTGCACTCGAGGACCATCAACAAGGAGCTTGGCATCCTACATCAATCACTAACTAGGAAAATATCTCAAAATCAAATACAGAGTGCAACAGCCAGGCATTATGCAGAAAGTTTACTCTGCAGCCAAACATTATGCTGAAAGTTTACCCTAAATTTGATGTCTCTATCAAATTCCTCCCCTTGGGGCTCTAGGAACTCTGTGGATGAGGAAGCAGAAGGCTGGAAGAGCCATAAGGGATGGAGGACACTAAGAAAACAAGGTCAACAGGATCAATATGAAATCACAGATCAGTATGAGCTCTTAGACACTGGGGCAAGCTGCACAGGGCCTGCAGGGATCTGCACCAGGCCCTTTAGGTATTTACTGTAGTTTCCAGTCCAGTGACTTTATGGGGTTCATGAGGGTGTGAATGAATGGACCTCCTTTTCTTGTGTGCCTTCTCTTTTTTCCCTTTTCTTTGTTTTGTCCAGTTCTGATATGTTAGTTTTTGTTTTATCTTATTACATTTTATTTTATTATACTTAGAATAATCCACTAGAAGCCTGTTTGTTTTCTAAATGATGACAGAAAGGACGTGGAGCTGCCTGGGAGGGGAGTTGGGGAAGCAGTGGGAGTAGAGGGAGGGGGAATGACAATTAGGGTATATTATGAGAGAAAAAATATTTCCAATAAAAGGAAAAAAAGAAAAAGAAAAGAAAATGTTCTGCAGACTTGCCTAGGATAATCTTATGGTGACCTTTTCCCAGTTTGGTTTCTTTGATATGTCTGTATTTGACCATGTTGACAAAACTAACAGGCACAATTAACACTGTCAACTTGACGTACAAACATGTCACTATTAAACTATAACCATTCCTTTCTTGTTTATCCCCAAGGTCTTAGATTAAAATCAATATAACAGAATAAAAAGTCTAACTTTATAAGTTCCTTAGTATTTAAAAATTCAAACACCTTGAAATTTTATTCAAAAAACTCTTTCAAAGCTTAAGCCTCTCCAAAATATTCATTCTCTTAAATATCCAGTTTCTCTAGAATATTCATAATTTCATTAAAAGTTCAAAGTTTCTCAAATATGGGCTCCTGTAAAACAAAACAAACAAAAAACATCACAGACTTTCTTATTTCAAGAGAAAAGAATCAGGGTATAGTCAAAATAAAATAAAACCAAACCCAATATCCAACTGTCAAAAAGTTCAGTGCTTGACATCTTGGCACTCACTCCAAATCCCCTGGGCTCAAGTCAATCTTGTATAGGTCGATTTCTCTAGCTCTGCTGTCTGAAGTATAAACAGCTCATCTCCTAGGCTCAGACTAGCTCCACTCCACACCTGCTGGCCTCGGTGGCCATCCAACGATACTGACCTTTCTCAAGTTCTGGAGTTTTCAGTGCACTGGGCTGAACCTTCACCAATAGCCTCATCTGTGCCAGCTTCAAGAACTCTAACTCTGCTACCGGGTGCCAAGCCTCAGATTTTCTCCTTGGCCCCTTCGATCTTGAGGCTTTTTTTTTTTTTTTTAAAAAAAACTAAAAGTGAGGCTTCCCCTTCACAAATGATCACTCCTGGCCTCTCACAGTGCCTAGCATCAGTTGCTCTCTATGACCAACCCATTGCTTCAAAAAACGGTACCATCTGGGGAACTCTTACACAAACCCAAGTTAGGCTTCCAGCACAAGGGACCGCCTTAGCCCTCCTGTGTGCCACAACATCTGTGTACTCACCCCAAGTAGACACCACCCAGAGTATTGGACCTCTGTGTTGTCAGTCTCTTCTCAGTCACTGCTAATGTCTCAGCTCCAACTGAGCAGCATCAGTTTTCCCCAGGAAAGCAAACCTTCTACTTCAGTGGTTCGGTCTCTTGTTAATCATGATCGATTCGTGAAAGCCAGATGATCAGGAGTATAGATTCATAATTCATAACAACTCTGATAAAGACTTTCAAGGACTCTCAGACTTCCCTTTGAAACTTCAAAAGCCAGGCCTCCCCCATATCTGTATAGCTCTTAGCATCTCTGAGCATCAGTGGCTTCTCTAGCCCAGAGTTCACACATGACTAAAATCCTCCCCCAGCCATGTGGTCAAGTCTGTCAAAGCAATTAAGTACCAATTCATGTACTAGTTAGGGGTTGGGGTTGTAGTGGCTGTGATAATCACCATAACCAAGAACAGCGTAGGGAAGGGAAGGTTTATTTCAGCGTATGTTTCCGAATTACAGTCCACCACAGAAGGAAGTCAGGGCAGGAAGCAAAGGCAGGGACCTAGAGACAGGCACTGAGGCCGAGGCTGTGGAGGTGTGCTGCTGACTGACTACCGTGGGCTGGGCCTCCACAGCAATTGCTAATTAAGAAAACACTTGACATCTTTGCTTACGGGCATTTTTTTCAGTTGTGGTTGTCTTTTCTCAGGTATGGGCAGGTCTGCCCCTGAGCTCCGTTGGCTTGTTTTACTTTCTTATCTACCTCCGTGCACGTGGGAAGGAGAGCTCAGTCTGTAAGTGCTTGCTGTGCGTGAGGACCTGAGTTTAAGCCCCAGAGCTGACAGAAGAAGCTAGCATGGTGATGCTCGTCTGTAGTCACAGTGTTATGGATTCCTGGGGCTCTCTGCCCAGCCAGTTTATTTGGAGCACTCCAGGCCAGTGAGAGACCCTATCTCATAAAAAAAAATGATGGCATCTAGGATTGACATCCAAGCTCAATCTGTGTTCTCCAAATACAGGGGCACACATGTAGTAGCAGGAGGGAACATGTACACACACACGCACACACACACATACACACACACATACACACATAAGATACATACACAAACAAAGACAAACATACACATACACAAACACACACATACAAACTCATACATGCACACACATACACACACACATACAAATGCACACAGATACATACACACACAGATGCACACACACAAACACACACAGATACATACAGAAACACACACACAAACACACAGATACACATCCATATACACATACACACATATACACACAGATACATATACAAACATACACATAAACACACAGATACATATCCATATACACATACGCAAACACACACATACACACTCACACATACATTCATATATACACATACACACAAATACATACACAAACACACACATACACATACATAAACACATACTCAAACACACATAAACACACACATACACATACATAAACACATACACAAACACACATATAAACACACACATGTACGCACGCACGCACACACACACACACACACACACACACACACACATACACACACACCTTATTTTCCCTCCAGGTCTACGCTGTTCAATAATATTTTTAACATGGAAGCCGTTATGTTTGTGTCTCAACTCAGCTGCTATTGATAATGAATGCTTGGTCCACTGCCAGATGCCATAAAACCAGCATAAAGAAATCCTTTCTCATCTTCCCAAGTTTGCAATACAGGAAAAAGCACCCATTAGTAGGAGCCGCGCATAAAAGTGCAGGCCTAATTTAGGCCCACAATGCTTACATCTCAATTGTCTCTTCTCAGTGTCTTGCTATCCATTATTATTTTTTTGAGGCTTTCCGTGGTGGCTCCTTTCTCATCACAAAGGATTACCTATTAATTTCACATAAAACACCTCTCAGGAGCCTCGTGTCCATCCAAGGAAGCTGCTCTTCGCAGGTTTCTGTTTCCACCTTTGTTGGCAGTCCCTCCATGCCGACCTCTGAATTGGGGAGGGGTCGACAACGTTTCTCATCTATCCTATTATTTTATATTTCTTACCTCTGAACAGGATTTTGCCCATCTGTCAAATACCTTTGCTAAATATTTGGGATTTTAAAATTAAGTTCAGCTCTGATCACTGTGTATGTTTTCTATGTTTTTGTTTTTTTTTTTAAATCATAGCATTTGTCACAGTAACAGAACTGCACATGGGACAGGCTTCCTGCTTCAGTGTGAGCTCCAGGCAGGCAGATTTCATGGTGGTGTTGGATGCCCAGGCCCTCATCCGTGCCCACTCGATGTCAGAATATTTATTATCTTCCTGTTCTTTCAGGTCCGTTTCGTTCTCAAGGTACCTGGATTTGTCCATTTGTAATTCCTGCCCATCTTCCAAGACACAATGAGACAGATGAGCAGACTTCCCAGTTATTCCATCTGCTGGGCAATCCTGACCTCTCCATGTTTCTCACTGGCTCTGCTCTGCAGTTGTGTGCTAACTTGTCTCCTGCGGGACCTGGAAGGAGGTCCTGTGTCCTCCAGCTTGGAGTTGGCCCTTGGATAGTGCTACTACAGGGACGTCAGATGAATTCATTGGCCTGCTGAGTGGCAACCTTAAGTGTTGATCTGGCAAGTGTGACATCGCCTGGCTTTATGAGTGTGGCATTCCCCTGCCTTCCCGCCTCCCACTTAAGTGACATTGTACCCATCCCCCATCCCCACTTCCACTGGCTGTGATTATTCCATTTTAGTGGGGAGTCACTTTTCTTTTTTAGCCTCGCCTGATGAACCCATTCCTTAGGACTAATGTAAGAAATTCCAGTGACACAACAACAACAACAACAACAACAGCAACGACAACATGTTATCACAGTTAAGACTGAAAGTTCAGTTTGAGGTATCTACAGGGTTGGATTCTCTATTGGGCGAGTAGCTGGCTCAACTTTTTCTATGTCTTCACAAGACTATGTACTAATCTCTTCATGTGTGTGTGTGTGTGTGTGTGTGTGTGTGTGTGTGTGTGTGTGTCTGAGAGAGAGAGGTACACACGTGTGTCAGTGAGGATTATAGAGTCCAGAACAGGATATCAAAGGTCTTTCTTTATCGTGCTGCTCTGTTGTCTTGAGATAGCCTCTCTCAATGTACCAGAATTCCACATTTTTGTCTAGGTTGGCTTAGACCTAGAGGAGGTCGTTCTGCCTCTGTCTTCTCAGGGCTGAGGTCATGGGCGTACACAACCACACCCAGCGTTTCATGCGGCTGCTGAGGATTGAACCCGGGTTCTCCTGTTTACACAGCAAGTGCTCTAACACACTGAGCCGATCTCCTCAGCTGCTACTTGCCTTTATATTAAAATAATTATTTTGGCGTGCTTGTGCCTGGTGCCTGCAGAGCCCAGAAGATGACATTCTATTCCCTTGAATTGGATTTATGGTTGAACCACCATGTAGCTGCTGGGACTCAAACCAAGGTCCATGCTCTTAACCACAGAGCCATCTCCAGCTACTGAAGCCTCTGTTCTTATGCGGATATTGGCTATATTGGGTAGGGGGTCTCTCCTAGTGAACTTACCTCTTTGGTGATTATTTCAAGGTAATGTTTTTGAGAACTTCACTTCTGAGCGCTGTACGTACATCATTTCCACTTCCTCTCCCTCTCCAACTCCTCCCATGCCCTGTCCACTCCCTCTCAAATCACAGCCTTGTATTCAATTATAATTATTACTATTTAACAGCCTGATGCATCCATTTAACGTTGTTCCCATGTGTATGTGTTTCAGGTTGACTGCTTTGAGTACAGATAGCTTATTAGGGAGATCATTCTTGGAGGAGACTGATTCTCTCTTTTTCAACAGCTGTAATCTTCCTGTACCTCTTCCTCCAGGGGCAGAGCCTTTCCAGATTTCCCTGACCTGCCTTGGCACATCAGCCAGCATTCTCATTGAACATCCAGACTTGTTCGGGTGACCACATTGTTAAGGCTTTGCGGGCATAGCTTTCCTTTCTTGTACAGAGCAAACTTTCTGGTCCCATCGTTCTTACTTCCTCTTCTATGATGTTCCCTGAGCCGTAGGTGGGGGTCGTGCTGTAGATGTACCAACTGGGGATGGGCACACAAGAGTCAACTCTGCATGAAGACCAGTTGTGTCCTTCTGTAAAGGTCTCTGCTACAAAAGGAAGTACCTTTGATGAGGGAATGAGAGATATTATTACCTGTGGGTATAAGTATGATTGTTTAAACTGTAGCTACAAAGTGCGCTGATTTAGGAAGTTGGCAGCAGCAGGCTTTCCTCTAGACTCCATGGCCTCTTCAGCCAGAGGAAGGTGGCCGAGTTTGCAGTACTGGGCATGAATTCTTTCTCACTGAGCCTGACTTAAGTCCGCATAGATGGCTGTCTCTTGCCTCCAGCTTGAGTCTCAGGATTGCTCTCTTGGGGATGTGTTGATGAGTGTTAATTTTGTTTTTGTTTTTTGTTTGTTTATTTAAGGAATTGTCCATAAAGAGGTTTGAATTCTGAGATTCAGGGTTAACATATCAATATCTGGATTTGGGTCACACAGAGTGGGGTACCCATCACTGTCTTTGATTTTGTTTCTTTAGCAATTCCTCCCTTCTACTGTACTTCTCTGTGGACTTCCCTGGCAAACTTGCCTTCCTGTGGGTCTCAGATTTCTACCAGGTCCTCGCTCAGTCTCTGGCGTGATACTTCCTTCTGTGAACCCACTTTCTCTGTAACCTTTCATCCTGGCTGTCTCCTCTCTTCTTCTATTCCATCCCAAGTGACTACCCTTCATTTATTTATCTTGGCTGGAATTACCAGCTTATTTCTTTTATTTCCCCTTTGCCTCTGGTGCTTAACACTGGACCATCTGTGCCACTTTTACTTACTATTAAATTCACCAAATGCTTCCTGACACCTACTACGTGTTAGGTTCTGTGTGAGGGAAGCCTTGCCAGAGGCAGATGGAGACAACCTAGATGCCCCTCCAAGGCACAGGGTTTTACCGGGAACTTAGACCCTCAGACTTGTAGCCAATCCTGAGTCGGTGTTGGCCAAACAGAGAGTGGTTGACAGTGTTCTTGGACCCATCTCGACTGCAGGAAGCACACCCAGACTTTAGCCACACTAGGGTGGTACCCACTTTGTGAAAAACCAAAGAAGGTTGTTGAGGCTCTGGTCTAACAAACAAGAGATCCATGAACACAGCCACTGTCACGGTGACCGTGAATGTTGAGAAAAGGTTCAGGAAGGATGCGTGACCCAACAGTGGTGTGCTCTTGAAGGTCTAAGTGCTGGCCAGGGTGGAGAACTCAGGAAAGAGGGAAGCAGAAGAAAGAGAAACCGTGGAAGTGATGGGGGACCTCAGAGACAGTGGGAGGGCAGGACACACAGCGATTTGCCTGGATGGTCGGGCATGACTGCGAAGGTGCTCCATGCTGCATACAGTGTGAGTGGCCTAGGTAGTTTTCTAGGCCAAGGATGGGCTAAGGGAGGCCACTGGGTAAGGTGTTAATCGGGGTTCCCTAGAGAAAAAGAATGGATGGAATGCACAGATATAATGCAATATACATTGCTAGATTTATTAGATTAGTCCACCACACTAGAGGGGTTGAGAACCTGGGAGCCACTCATTCCACAGAAGTCTTCAGAAATCCCCACCCTTTGCCTAACTTCAGTTCTGACTTAGGTAACCAGCCATGAGCATCCAGCTGACCGGTTCCATGGGGCACCAGGACATGACATCAGCTTCTGCTTGCTGCTTCCTCTTCATACTGCCACCTCCAGCCCACATGCCTACCCACTGTCGCACTCTGAAGCAGAGTCTAGAGGCATAAAGGAGGGCTGTCTGTAGTGTGGAACACACAAAGGCTCTACTCAGATAACTTCGCCGCCTGCAGAGAGATTCTCAGTCCTGTTTGCAGATTGAGTCCAATAGGTCTCTCTCTTAAGGTACAACCATTCGCCCTGCCTCTATTCTGACCTTTCTACTTTCAGCTTATCAAACCTGTATGCTTCTCCTGCTGCCTTGCTGGTGAAACTCCTTCAAAAGCTTCCTCCAAACATAGAAAGCAGCTGGCTCCTGCTGTGACCGTTGTTCATTTGAGGACCTTCCCAAGCTCCACTCTAACTTCTACACACAGGGATCGTGAGCTGCCCAGTTTTCCACTTCTGCAAATCCTTCAGGTCAGTCAGGGTGGATGTTAGTGCAGCTTAACCCCACAGGACACAAGTGATGCTGACCTGCAGTGGGAAGGAGGCAGACATGCCCTTTGTTGAAGATAGATCCATCTGAGAGGGCACAGCTCCTTTGTTCTTCTAATTTGTGGCTCTTTTAAAAACATCAGACTTTCTCTCTCTCTCTGTCTCTCTTTTTCTGTGTCTTGGTCTCTCTGTCTCTCTCTTTCTTTCGCTGTGTTTCTCTGTTTCTGTCTCTCACTCTCCTGTCTCTCACTCTCTCTGTCTCCGTCTCTGTCTGTATCTGAATCTCTCTCTCTCTCTCTCTCTCTCTCTCTCTCTCTCTCTCTCTCTCTCTCACACACACACACACACACCTTAAGCATCATTTCTTAAGCACCAGTCATCTTGGTTTTTTGTTTGTTTTAAAGACAAGACCTCTCACTGGCTTACAGGGCACCAAAAGCTAGATTGGCTGCATGACTGTTAGGTCTCTTCCTCCCGGGTGCTGGAATTACAAATACATGATTATCCTTGGCTTTTAAAATATGAGTTCTGAGGCTCCAGCTCTGGTTCTCATAGTCACACAGAGAACACCACCCACCATAGACATTTTTATAGTCCGTATTTAATGTTCTCCTGCTGTGTATATGAATGCTTTTAGGATATTAATCACTTGGGTTACTGTCAAATTGGAAACTGGGGGTCAGGGTGCAGAGGACAGGACACAGGTGTCTGTTTTCCTTTCTTTAAAAGGAAATTCACATCAGAGGTTCTGGGTAAGAAAAGAGAGGCGGCGTTCTGCCAGGGTGGCAGTAATCATAGATGACTAGGATCTGGTCATCCACAGCCAAGTTAGGAGAGCATCCAGCTTCTCTGTTGAAGGCCTCTCTTCCTAGTAGTCTGTGCTGAGTAGAGAAAGTAGCTCTCTGTGCGTCATGCGACCAGCCCATGCGACTGACCCAGCCTCGTCAGGCAGGACCATCCCTCAGGACTGAGCCGCCTGATCCTGTAGGGGTGCTGCATCTGGAAGCACACATTTCGGCACATCTGGAGAGGAGAGAGAGAGAGAAAAGCCAACCCTGAAACAGAGCATTGGTAAATGTCAGCTGTTTATTGACTTTACTCTTTGGAAGCAAACTCAGAAGCAAAGCAACTGGAGATGAAGTCTGGAGCCTTGGCTGTGGGCAAGGGGAGGTGGATAATTGTCCCACTCTGGGAATGTCTGTTGCCTGGGTGGGTGAGCAGTTCCCGACTATCTTTTGCCTGCACAAGCTCTTCCTGCACAGCCCTGCTGTAATGAACTTGCTGCTATTGTTGCACTAAACACCAACAGTACGGGTTATTTTAATGGACATATTGCTTTAAACTGAGCGTTCACCATCTGTTCAGTCCCTAATTTTGAATGCAAAAAGAACATATTTCACAATTACATCTGTAAGTAATGATATAAGTAATTTAAATGCATGTATATGTTCACACAATGCAGTAGACAGCTGGGATTTTTTCCCCCTACTCTTATGTTTCGGGCACAAATCAAGGGAAAATATTCACTGGCTCTTTATACAGTGCATTTCCCCATTTATGTGAAGTCGTTTTTGCAGGAAATAAGGTTTTCTGCTCTAATCGTACCTAGGAGTTCAAGGCAAGCTCAGGAAACTAGATCAGAGTCATTTTTACAATGCGTGCCTTGTCTCTGCCCAAATCCCCTCTGGCTTGAATGACAGTTTGGCAGATGCCAGGCATTAGAGCCATCACTTTCAATAGATGTTCATGAGGGGCCAGGGCAGACTGTGTGGCCAGCATTTCTTTCTACTTCTCCTCTGGGGGCGGGGGGGGGGGGAGAGACAAAACTACAAGAAATGTCCTCACAGAAGGCTGTACCTGGGGCGGACATCAGTATGCCTGCAGGATGGGGTATCCTGAGGCAAAGCAGCAACCAATACATGGTGACAGGGCGGCCACCTGACAGTCTTACTAAGGACATGAGTATGCATTGTTGGGGGAGTGTTAATTGCCAGAGGAGGTGCCTGGAGCAGCAAGGAGCCCATGACTCTGCAAGCCACTCTCAGGATCCTAAGCTTCAAAGGTGAGGCTCAGAGAGCCACACCCAATGTTCAGAGCGCTGTAATGTAACTAAGGCTCACAATAGTCTGGAGTGACTTCGAGAGAGAATCTGCCAGATGGCAGCGCTGATGTCTACTTTTGTCTGTCGGAATCTCGGTCATTGAATACCAACATGTAAGAGATAACATAAACTGGGACTGCTTAGCCAAGCTTTCCCCCTGCCCATCAGAAACACACATAAAAAGCAACTGCCTTTGTGATGTCCCCAGGACCTTTAAGGCAAATTGTTTAAAAGCCTTTGTGGTGTCCAAGTGCCAGGGAAAGAATGCAAGAGCTCGCCTGGCTTCCAGCAGGACACCACCGCTGTTTTCTCTCTACACACGCGTTATTTATTGCGCTTTTCTTTTTGGCATCTGTGTCTGAGCTGACAGAGTGGATTTGCATGGGACTTACTCTGCCATTTGCAAGGACTCCCCATAGAGACTTCCTGAGCTTGCACCAGTCTGGGTTTTTAGCTGCTTGTAGGCAATGCATTTAGTATGTTTTTTTTTCTTTCTTTCTTTCTCTTGCAAAGGTGTGAGCTTGAACTGATGGGAGGTTTATTTTTGGAACAGGATTAACAGCTTAAAATATTGGAGGTGTTGTGTGAAGGGATAAACTTGCACTGAAGAGCATGCCAAGTATATGTTCTTGTTTGATTTTGTAGAGTTGAGGACCCAAAGCAGAGCCTGGTACACACTATGTGGGTAGTCAGCACTAAGCTATTCCCCAGTTTTTATATGATACAATTTTCCCAACTGCTAGTCACCTGAGTAATAAAAGAGGTTAAACATATTGATCCTATAGATTAGATCTGTTGTGGATACAGATTTAGAACCCATAACCTACCAATGAAATAGCTAATCAACCAAACAGCTAACTAACCAACCAACCAATTAACCAACCAACCAACCTACCAACCAACCACTCACATACCCAGCCAACCAGCTAACTAACTAACCAACCAACCAGTTAGCCAGCTGGGCAGCCAACCAACCAACCAACCAACCAACGAACCAACCAACCAACCATCCATCCAAGCCAATAGCCTAGCATCTTCATTATTAAGAAGATTCCTTAGTTTTATCCCCAAATTAACTTATTTCGAACTTTTAACTCCTCATTCACTCTTAATTTAGTATTTATTCTTGGTTTCATTAAAGTTGCTGATGAATTTCATTTTGAAACAAATCAAGTTCACCCTAGCTACACAATGTCATTACGGAAAGTAAAAACACAAAACTAGGTGTGATGGCCCGTGCCTGTAACCCCAGCTTCTGAAAGGCTTAGGCACAAGCATTTCTGTGAATCTGAGCCATCCTGGGCTACATTATAAATTTCAGACCAGATTGGGCTGTCTCAAAAATCAAAACTCAAACAAAACAAAGCAAAAAATGAAAATTGTTCTGTCTCTTTGTCATCATCTGAGCCATCATCATCCAGGACCATCAGTTGTTGAGGTGTCTTCAACTCCCTCAGAGAAACTAAAGAAATGCTGTGAAAGGCTAGTCAGTGGTTCACATGTGTAATTCAGGGGTAGGATCTAGAGCTGGAAGCCAGCCTTAGTTACATAAAGAGACCTTGTCTATGAAAAGCAAAAAGTAATATAATACAAACAAAAATAAATACTATGGCAACAAGGTCCAAGTTTTACTGTCTGGAGGGAGGGTAAAGAATATGCACTTGGCACAAACTCCACGAGATGCTGGTTCTGCAGAAGGCATTGCAGTGCATCTCCTCTTCTGACCTTAATGCTGCCTAACCTCCTTTGGCTCATTCTCAGGAGAAGCACAGGATAGAATTGGATCAGCACCCCATAGCCTGAGTGTCTGCTCATGGCGGAGGCTTTATGGAGGATCAGTATGTTGAACCTAAGGTTAGGATTATTATGGTAAGTTGCCACTAAATAATTTGTTACTCTTTCCAGACCTTTATAAGAGTTTTATATTAAATACAAAAGTTGGTCCCTGTACTTAGACAGCAAGAGGAAGGAGGGCAGGTCTGTCCTCTCTGACACAGTGGTCCTGAGGCTGCAGCCATATTCTGACTCACCTGGAGTATGGGGATTCCATTTGCTTGTTTGCTAAAGTGAGTTCTTGGAATTAGAGACCCACAGGAGGCTTTGTACAAGATGAGCGACAGGCCTGAGAGCTTGGATGCCATTGTTGCCACCAGCATTCACCAGTATAGAAATGGGCCCCAATGCTATAATCAAAGGAAGGTAGTGAGTGAAGCAGCAGCCGTGAGCTCACTGGGGGAGACAGTACATTCCCTTGCTGTCTTTCAGGTCAAAAGAAAGGGGTGTGAGTCCTTGCAAGGCATGCCAGACAACCCTGCTAACACCCAGGGGCACTCAGGGCAGAAGAACATAGCAGAGATGAAACATGTGGTCAGGGTTGGGTATGTTATGGTTCAGATTTCAAACAAGGTATGGCCATGTTTTGAGCCAAGCAATGGCATGAGCTGCAATGGGTCTACGCTGGCTCCATGGCGACTAGCTTGCCTTTTGTGAAGAAGGTGGGTAGTCAACGTTGGCTTAACTCTTTCAGAGTGAGTATTTGCCTTGGAAACGGTGCTGCTCCCTCATGTTCGGTTCAGGGCATAGGTATTGCCTCTTCTCTCCACCCTATTTGAGTTAGGATCTTTATGTGTTCATTTCTGAACCTAGAGGGGAAGTTAAAACAGTTTTTTATGGCGTTGGAAGAGCAGAATCCTAGGAGTCCTTACCTCTACCGAAACACCTGCTGCTGGCTGAGGACTCTGGGATACCAGGCCAGACATATTTACATTCACATACTTACTACAGGGTTTTGGGCATTTTACTATGTATGCTCTGGTGTGTGTGTGTGTGTGTGTGTGTGTGTGTGTGTGTGTGTGTAAAATTCTTTGAGAATTTCATGCAATGTATTTTGCTCATATCTCCTCCTAGCTCATCTCAGATCCACCCTTACTAGCCATCACAATAAAGGACTTTGAGAAGGTAAACTTTGATTTCCTTTGGACCCCAAAGCAATTAGCTCTCTTATCCTAATGAGTTGCTCAGAGCTCCTCCCATGTTACTAAACTGATAGGAAACTGTGGGAAGGAAGCCCTGTAGCATAACGAGGAGGTGAAGGTCAAAGGCTGTGAAGGACTAAAGGCACAACTCAGAACTCAGGGGCTTTGGTAAATATAGTCATGAGAAGCATATTCATTACACGCACACAGACAACTTCCCCAAAGCCAACTCTCCAACACCAGCAAGGAGGGGGTTGGTGTAGAGGATGCAGGGCCAGATGCACTCCATGGCTGGAATCTGGTTCACACCAAGGGATGAAACCTCCCAGTTCACTAATTAAGAATATCCAACTTAAATAGAGGATTCCAGATGGAGACCTGGAGCCTCCTGCCACGGGCAGCTTCTCATCTCCCACAGACACACAATTACTTCTCATATGGTGAGCAGGAGGAATCCACGGGGCCGGATGCTCCCTGCACAGAGTGACGGTGTGACCCCTTCCGAGTCTGTGATAGCTTAGACACTTGTGCTTTGTAATGGTGGGAGAACAGTAGAGCTGAAAACAGACTTCTACTTCATCTTTCCACACAGACAGCCTCATAGGCCATTTCACATACATCTTTTATTTATTTTCATTTTAATTAATTAATTAATTAATATTTTACATGTGGTGTATGGAAATGCAAGGACATTCATGTGTGTATGTCTGTGTGTATGTGTGTCTCTTTGTGTCTGTGTGTGTGTCTGTGTGTATATGTGTGTATATGTATGTCTGTATATGTGTGTGCATATGTGTGTGTCTGTGAGTGTGTGTATATGTGAGTTTCTGTGTGTGTGTGCCTGTGTGTATCTGTATTCATGTGTATGTCTGCGTATGTGTGTGTGCCTGTGTGTGTATGTGTATATGTGTGTCTCTCTGTGTGTCTATGTGTGTTTCTGTATGTGTCTGTGAGTGTGTGCATGTGTGCACATGCGCGCGTGTGCTTTTCAGCCATTGTAAATGCCTCTGTTGAGAATTCTCTATTTATCTCTGTTTTCCATTTTTAAAAATTGGGTGATTTGGTTTGTTGGTGCCTAACTTCTCGAGTTCCTTACATATTTTGGATATTAGCCTTCTGTTGGATGTAGGTTGGTGAAGATGATTTTCATCTGTAGGCTGCTGTTTTGTCCTATTGACAGTGCCCTTTTCCTTACAGAAGCTTTTCAGTTTCATGAGGTTGCATTTATCAATTGTCGATCTTAGACTTGAGTCATCATTGTTCTGTTCAGGAAATTGTCTCCTGTACAATGTGTTCCAGGCTATTTCCCATTTTCTCTCCTATTAGATTTTATCTGGTTTTATGTTGAGTTCTTTGATCCATTTTGGACTTGAGTTTTGTGCAGGGTGTGAAAACTATGGATCTATTTGCATTCTCTACATGCAGACATTCAGTTAGACCAGCACCATTTGTTAAAGATGCTTTCTTTTTTTCATTGTATGGTTTTGGCTTCTTTGTCAAAATTCAACTGTTCATAGGTTTGTGGGTTTATTTCTGGGTTTTCAAGTCAATTCCATTGGTCAATCCGTCTGTTTGTATACCAATGCCATGCAGTTTTTATGACTATTGCTCTGTAGTACAGCTTGAGGTTAGGGATGGTGATTCCTCTAGTAGTTCTCGAGGATAATACGATAGTATACATAAGCAACCCCAAAATTCTACCAGAGAACTCCTACAGCTGATAAACACCTTAAGCAAAGTGGCTTGATACAAAATTAACTCAAAGAAACCAGTAACTTTCAGTTACACTAGTGTACTGGCTATTTTTGTGTCAACTTGACACAGCTGGAGTTATCACAGAGAAAGGAGCTTCAGTTGAAGAAATGCCTCCATGAGAAACAACTGTCAGGCATTTTCTCAATTAGTGATCAATGGGGAAAGGCCCCTTGTGGATGGGACCATCTCTGGGCTGGCAATCTTGGGTTCTATAAGAGAGCAGGCTGAGCAAGCCAGAGCAAGCAAGCCAGAAAAGCACATCCCTCCATGACCTCTGCATCAGCTCCTTCTTTCTGACCTGCTTGAGTTCCAGTCCTGCATCCTTTGGTGATCAACAGCAGTATGGAAATGTAAGCCGAATAAACCCTTTCCTCCCCAACTTGCTTCTTGGTCATGATGTTTGTGCAGGAATAGAAACCCTGACTAAGATAACTAGTAATAAACAGGCCGAGAAAGGAATTCAGGAAACAATATCCTTCACAATAGCCACAAATAATATAAAATATCTTATTGTAACTCTAACCAAGCAAGAGAAAGACCTGTATGATAAGAACTTCAAAAAGAAGATATAAGAAGATGAAAAGATCTCCAATGCTCATTGATTGGTATGATTAACATAGTGAAAGTGGCCTTCTTATCAAAAGCAATCTACAGATTCAAGGCAATTCCCATCAAAATCCCAACACCCTTTGTGCAGAGCTTGAAAGAGCAATTCTCAACTGAATATGGAAAAACAAAAAACTGAAGTTAACTAAAACAATACTGAACAATAAAAGAGCCTCCGGAAGAGTCACCAAGCTGCAGTACAAAGAAATAGTCATGGATTTATGTAATACACTCGCCAGTTGAAAGTCCTGAAGGTTTTCCTATGCAAAAGAACATATTTCCTGCCTTCTGGAATCTAACGATCAAAACTAAGGCGAGTTCATGTGAGTGTGCAAATTTGTTCTGGGCATCTTTGGGTGGGGTTTGGAGAATACCACACAGAAACTATACCCACACTCAACCAAAAATGATTCCAGGAGGAAACAGAAAGGAAGTAGACTTTGACGCCAAACCCAGACAAACAAAGAACAAACCAATGCTTGATCTGGACTGAAGGCTTTTTAAGTATCATAAGCTGAGGAAGGGAGAGGCAGGCTCCAGGCTTGCCCCAGTTCCAGGCCCTGTGGGGAGATACAAGCCTGCTCTTTGGACAGTCTGGGAGAGAGGCCTGGCAAGAACCCTACATCCTACTCTCTGAGTCCTTAGGGTTGTCCATATTTTAGAGTTCTGAGCTGCTCTCTGTTTAATAGCTGGATGAAAAGGACTGTAATCAGGTTTAGACATTATAAATACTTACATAAATATTTAAATATGCTTAAATCTATTTTGATAAATTTAGATAGTATTTAAAATTATTCATAAACAACTTATTTAATTTAAATTATTTATAAAAATAAAAATATTTAAATATATTAAATAAATATATAAATATAAAAATTACTCTAGCACTTAGGTTCAAGATTTAGACACTACCAGGATCAACAGCCTCAATAGGATACATCATACATATATTTTTCTTAAGTCTTCTTTACTGTTAATTTGTACTCCACCTATCTCATATCTCCATATATGTTATATATTATACATGCATGCATATGCCTGCCATTATATTACCGGTTTAACATTATAGACACCCTTTGTCGTTTTTCATGGTCAGAGTTCCAGATGGTTCTTTGAACACATGGTGTAGAGAGTTCTCTGTACTGTGGAGTCTGCAGTCTGTGAGTGTGAGGGGCCTAACACTCAGCCAGTTGCTTGGCCCTCTAATAAGTCAGGAAGGAAGGCAGGGTGGTGCAATGAGTTCTGCAGCCAAAGAAACTAGGACCCAGAAACCCTGAGCACCTGCCGAAAATTGAGAAATCTTAAGAGTGGCTGGCTCCAAGCCTGAGCATATCACTGGCCCTGGTTCTAGACATCGGTCCTGCCTGTGATACTGGTGACAAAGTGGACTTCCAACTGAGATGAGTCTGAGAACTGTAGTTATCGGTGATGTGGTGATGAGACATGTTATCGTTATAATTTGGGCCTTTTAAAGAAAGGATATAATTAAGGATTTTCTTTTTAGAATCCCTCTCCTATGGTATTATTGGTGAGAAGCAACAATTTTAAAACAATGAGTAAACACACACACACACACACACACACACACACATACACACAACACAGACATAACACATATAATACAACACAGGACACACATACACACATCCCATACATACATACACACACACACACACACCACACATCACACCACAAGACATAACATATATAAGGTAACACAACACATACATATATACACACACACACACACCTGTACACACACAACCACACACACACATACACACACACACACACACACACACACACACACACACCTGTCTCTCCACCCCCATACTCATATATTTAGCAGATGTGCAGCTCAGTCTTCATGTGGGCCCCCCGACAACTAGAATGAGGCTCTCCCTAAAGCTGTTGCCTGTCTGGGGAATCCCTCCCCCTAACTGGGCTTCCTGATCTGGCCCCAGTGGGAAAGGATGTGCCTAGCCCTGCACAGGGTGGAGGGATACTCAGGAGGGGCCTCTACCCTCTCAGAGGTGAAGGGAATGGGGGCATGGGAGAGGGACTGCATGAGGGAGACAGGGAAGGGGCAGTAATTAGGATGCAAAGTGAATTTTTAAAAAAGTAACTGAAGAAAAATGACATTTACTGAGCTAAAATACCAGGTTCCCTTGTGTGTGCCGGTTCATGACGTTAGAAGCACATGTGTGTTTCCCAAAGCGTCGTCCATCCTTCAGAGGCCCTGCATGCGGGGACTTCATATAAATAATTAAGAACATACAGCATTTTGTGTGTGCCTTTTTTTTACTCTCTCAACATAATGGATTTGAGACTCAGTTTTTGGTGTCCTGTTTATTGTCGCTCCCCCCACCCCATTGCTGTGTAATATTCATTATAACACAAAGCCTTACCTTCTTCCAGCTGGTGGACAGCTGAGTTGTATCCAGTTTTTTGGCAACCCTGCAAGTGTGTACCTCCGGATTTTTAGTGGATATGTGTCATTTCTCTCGGGCAACTCATCCAGGGGTGGGGATGTTGGGCCATGAGGAAGCAAGTAATTGACTTCGTAAAACAGTTATGTCTCTGCCCACATTGTGGTGGGAATGCATGTTCTCGTGTGGAGGTTAGAAGGCTATTTGGGGGTATCTAGTCTCGTCTTCCCAGTTGATACGGCGTCTTCTTTCTGCTGCTGCACAGTGTAGCCCAGGCTAGTTGACTCTCTTGTCTCTGTTTCTAATCTCATTGTAGGAGTTCTGAGATTGCACAGTAGAGTCCCCCCCCCCCCCATTCCAATTGTCTTCTTACATGGTAGGTTCTGGATATCACACTTGGGTTGCTTCACAAGTGCTTTGATCTGCTGCCGAGTCATTTCCATCCAAATGATTGGCCTTTAAGGGTGTTCAAAGTGATTTAGGAAGGTGATGGTCGTGAATTGGGAACACTGGGTCTGGTCAGCTTTCTAGCAGCGTGGCAATTTCTCCTTATGGTTTCAATTTGTATTTTTCCAATGACCATAGTCACAGATCTTTTTGTGAACATTTTGGATATCTGCATGTCTTTACCAAAGTGTTTGCAGAATCTTTAAAAAAATTTTTTAAGCAAATTAGACAATTTGTTTTCTTATAACTGATTTCAGAAGGTTTTCAATTAGACTGTTCTAGATGTGGGTCTCTTCTCTATAGTTTGAAGGACTCTGCCCTAGCCTGTATCTTGTCTTTTAGCTCTCCAAAGGATGAGTTTTGAAGGCCAGAAGTTCTTAATTTTCATGATTCTGACTTACTAATTTTTTTTCCTTTTATGGACCATGTTTTTGGCACTGAGATTAAAGAGCGTGTGTGGGGGAACCTTTCTCAGCTCCGAAGGGTTCAAAGATTTCCTTTATGTTTTCTTCTAATGATTTTTGTAGCTTGAAGTTTTATATTTAGGTACATGACTCACTGGAGTTCAACTTTTCTCTATAGTCGAGGTATTTCTTAAATATCCTTGAATTTTTTTCATTTTCTTGTAGTTTATTAGAAAAAAATTAACTTTTCTATTAATTTTTCTTACTATATATTCAAAGTTCACTTGGCAGTTTATGTTTATATCTACTTCCTGGCTCTTTCTGTTCCACTGATCTATTATCTATATGGAACAACTATGCTTTAATATATGTATATATTTACAATTTTATATATACAATATATATATATATATAATTTATATATGTACAATTTATATATATGCAATCTATATATAATAATTTATATAATTATAGTAATATATGTGTAAATATATTTATATTATTTTAATGCTTTAATTATATATATCCTTTTATATTTATCTGTATAGTCATCATTTCCAGTGGTGAATAGAAGCTAAACTTTTTGCAAAACTTGCCACAGTGCTGTGTAGCTACCACAGAGAAGCCTTAGGACATACTCAGAATTCCAAATGGGGTCACTTCCATCTCTATGCAGGATTTATGCAGAAGACCTGAACTGATAACACATACTTTCAGCTTGTATGTCTGAAGAAGTACTTGTTTCATCATTGATCACATTGTTTTGGAGCTTTTTTCATTGACTTAGACTCTGGCTTGACCAGAAATCTTGAAGCAAGACAAAAAACAAAACAAAACAAAACAAAACAAAACAAAACAAAACCAACCCCCCAAAACAAATTAACAAACAAAAACCAACACAACAACAACCACCACAACAAAACCCCGAATCAGAAACCAAAACCAAACTAAAACACAAAACAGAAAACCAATAACAAGAACAAAACCCCAAAATCCTCACGTCTTCATTACTTCCCCCCTTTCTTTTCTCTTTACTTTTTGTACTGCAGAGGTGCCTTTGCAGTGTTTACTGGCTTGTGTTGCTTTTTGAGAAGAAGTCTGTTGGAATTATCATTGTTCCTCTCTAGCTGGGTTGACCCCCAGCCTCCTGATGTTCTTTGTATTTTTAAGGCACCTGTTTCCTCTTCATATTTCATTTTGTTGTTATGGCTTTAAGATGGCTAGCTTTTCTTCTATAATATCTATTCTTCAGTTTTATGACATTATTTAACTTTATTTCTGTAGTTAATTTTAGTTTTTTTCTTTTATTGAAAAATATACTTTTGCCTTGTTTTGTTTCCTCACACAATATATCCTGATTGTGGTTTCCCCTTCTCTACTTTCCCCAGTTCTTCCTCACCTCTCCTCCCATCCTGATCCGCCCCCTTCCTGCCTCTCATTAGAAACAAACAGGCTTCTGAGGGATGGTAATAAAATAAGGAAAAATATAATAGGACAAAATGAAACTAACACATTGGAATTAGATAAAAACCAACAAAGAGAAGGAAGAGAACCAAGATAAGGGGCAAGAATCAGAGACCCACTAGCTCACCTACGCAGGAATCCCATAAAAACTCTAAACTGGAAGCCATAAATATATATGCAGAGGACCTGGTGCAGACCTGTGCAGGCCCTATGCTTGCTGCTTTAATCTCTGTGAGTTCATAGGAGCCTTGTTCAATTAATTCAGAGGGCCTTGTTCTCCAGTTCTTCTCCATCCCCTCTGGCACTTACACTCTTCCTGCCTCCTCTTCCTCAGTTTCCCAAGCACATTCATCTAAGATAATGTGGTTTCTTTGTGATTTTATTATACTTTAAATCTCTCTACTTAATAAATTCATTTATTTCTAGCTCTTCAAACACATGTAGTCCATCTTTAAATTACGCTTTAAAGTCCCAGCCCATTAATTAAAAAAAAAAATGCATGTCATTTCTGAGACTGTTACACTGAGCAGATTTCCCCTCAATGTATATCATATTATCCTGTTCTTTTGCGTTATTGGTATTTTTATTGTATGTAAACATATTGTGAATCATAGTAAGGGCTGGACAATTTACAACCAAATAAATTTCTAAAAGTTTGTTATCAACCTAGTAATATTACTCAGAAACTTTCTAAGTCTTGTCTTTTTTTGTTGTTGTTTGTTTGTTTTCTTCCCCACAGGTATTCGTACAACAGCATTTAATCTGTTTTCTGAGACACTGATGAAAAAGCCCTCTGTCAACACACACCGAAATCACAGTGCCAGAGGGAAGCAAAAGGCATCTTTAGGTTTTTGAAAGATGAGTGCTGCTGCTCTAGACTTGAGTGTACAGGAAGACCATCACTCAAAGAAAAGGAGAAACAAAACATTTTCTGAAGACAGGAAAATGGCTATGATCTGCTGTTAACAGGCCAATCAAAGACTTACCAGTGGTAGCTCTTCAAAGGCTTAACAGTGGTGAAACCATGAGCCTGGGTCATGAGGAAGGAAGAGGGGACAATGGACGAGAAGAATCACAAGGGTTCATGGTCAGCTGTCTTTCCCTGAGAGTTTCATTCATATCAGATTTTGTGATTAAGACAAATACTGTAGGTCTGATATCTATGCTACTTCATAGTGTCCTAAGCCTAAAATTCTATCAGAAATGCCCAACTGTGGCCTCCGGGCCACAAGAACCCCTGCATAGCTACAAATACACCACCAAATTATTAAAAATATTGTGAGATATGTGTCAGTTTTGGAACTCGATTGTGTGGATCTTAAGCTTGAACTTTGTAGATCACAAGGTTGTGTGTCAACATCAACAGGGGTGTATCTGCTGCACATTAACGACTGAAGGAGCAGAAGAAAGGAACTTTAACGGAGGCAAGGTTTCCTTATTGATGGTGGTGAAACAGAGACAACCCTAAAAAACATTGGTGTGTATATTCTAAGACAGGGAGCATTATGAGGTGGAGATTTCTGGTTTTGTTAACAACTCAGTTCTGTCACATGATGTTTCTGTGGAAGCTGTCCTGTGAGAGCGCATGTGATGTTGTAATGAAAACAGACACTTGAGAGGGCGTGTGAAGTTTGGAAAGAAAATAAAAGGATCCCCATAGACAGGATGATCTTGCATTGCTACACCATGCAACTCTTCACTGGACTCCCTTCTTTGCTGGTCAGAGACAGAGACACAGAGATAGAGAGACAGAGGGACAGAGAGACAGAAAGACACATACAGAGAGGGACAGAGACAGAGAGAGACAGAGACAGTTGGGCACAGAGACAGAGTCAGAGGGACAGAGAGACAGAGAGAATATTGAACTAAGTCCAACAACTTATATAAACTTTAACCAAAGATGAATGAGTAGAGAGATCATGGATTAAAATGCAACACAACAATTAGATCTTTTAGAAAAGAAATAAATATTGGAAAGGTTTTTGATACATAGGCATAGGCAGAGTTCTTAGAGTTGACACTAAAAAATCCATTTATAAAGAAAGAAATTGTCCAAGTGGACTTCATCCAAATTATAAAGAAATACTGTTCAAAAGCTTGTGTGGAGCCTCTAATTGAACAAATGACTGAGTTTTTTTTTTTTTTTTGGAAAGCATTTGCAGACCACAGAGGCCACTAGCACCGGCACACAAAAGCCCCTCACAAGTCAACAGTGAAAAAGTAGAGTCCAGTTTGAAAATTTACTGGAGACCCGGTCAAGCTTGCCTTGGGAGAAGACACTCTTACTGAAACCCAAGTAAGAAGAGGTGCTCAGCTGTGTTAGCATCCACAAAGGCCAGCACAAGCTGAACAGCCCATCTTTCAGGGAGTCACACGTGCAACCATAACAGGAGCAAATTCTGCGGTGGATGTCAGTCGCTCTTGCTGGTAATCTAACATAGGACAAGCAGCTTCATAGTTAAAAATAATACACCCTAAATATTCCATTTCATTACGACTCCACAACTTGACAATCGGACAGTTCTTCCAGAGGGGGGGAAACTGTTAGAAAAAAACAAAAAAACAACAGAGATGTTGATAGATGGTCTTTCCCCTCACCTCCTGCTCCAAGGCTTATTCCAAAGCAGAAAGAGTCTGTAGCTCCTTCGGTATGTATATGACTAGCAAACTAGCTCACATTTAAGCAACCTGCCCTTCAGTAAGATGAACGAGCTCTTGTTAGACAAGAAAGAGCACATGGATTCCCAGGCCTTTGTGCTAAGTGGATGAAGCCAAAGCAAAACTTGAATTTTGTGTTTCTATCGGCAGAGCGTTTGAAATGGGAAAACTTGGGAAAGCGTTTCTGGGGCTCGTGGAGGAGGGAGAAGAGACAAGTATTAAATGGGAAAACAAGATGTCCTTGTGGTAGTAAGAATTAGCTGCCTTGGGTGCAGAGATGACAAGCTACACATATAGTAAAATCTCCATAATCACACTCACGCACCTAATTCCCAGCGACTCGTTATGATGAGAAGAGAAAGCAAATACAATCGTATAAAATCCCAGAGGGTTCCAGGCATAGACAAATGACCCAAGGGGAATCCAGTGGCAATTGCCCACATAGTAGACAGGGAAAGACCAGGAAGACACATGGGCACATGTTCTGGGCCATGGACGTGTCTCCCATCATGACAGAGCCTAGATATATCCCCTGTGGACTCTTACCAATGGAATCCTTAAGCACAATCTGTGCATTCACAAAATGTAAATTACACCTCGGTAAAAAGTGTATCCGATTATAATTCAAAATTTTTATTAAATGTTCTGAATATCTTCCAGTTGAATGAGGTCTGGTAGAATAATCTCACTGACTCATAATGGATTTTGCAGTCAAATTTCACTGCTTTCACTCAATTGTTAGTATCTGTGTAACAATTTTGTTGCAATAAACTATTAAAATATCAATGAGAAATAAGTGCAGGTGAGACCAAACACTTGTCTGCCTTTGAATTATGGCTCTTCAGCTTGTTGGCTGTTGATTCTTCGGGAAGATTCATAGCTTCTCTGTCTCAGGTTCAGTCAGGATCTAAGCTATGTAAAGGGAAGTCATGCTGGCTTTGCAAACTGACTGTGAGGGAGGATGACACCAGTAGATGAGGACCAGCGGGGAAGGACCTGTATATACAGCACCATGTAAGTCCCTGCGTATACAGCATTGTGTCAGTCACAGGGGTTCAGCAAGTTTACACCTCTTGCTATTTCAAGTCCCATGTTGTTCGATCAGATTCATGGCACATTCATGTTATATATACAGCTAGTCCAGCAGGCAGAAATCAAACAGAAACAGTAAGTGAGTAAAACCAGCTAATCTTGATGCTTTGTTTTCTTCCCATGGTGAAGTACTATCTAATGAGAACCTGTTTGGATCAAAGGCCTATCACCTTAGTCAATGCGACCTCTACTGAGTTGAGTTCTTTTGGAGGAGGGGCTGCAAGTCATGAGATGAATCAATGAAGCTGAGAATGGAACCAAAGAGTTATGGGAAATGTCTATTTCTTGCAGAGTGAAAAATGGGATGTTTGAACGCCCCATGGAGCTACTACTGGGCTACAACCGCACATTCGCTGGGCCACTGATAGGAACCAGTGGGAAACCGTGCCATGGTTACAAGGCTAGTATAACCTGTTGTGATCATTTCAGGCAAGAGTTTTAGTGTGTGAATGAAAGAGCTTTCGATGCTGCTCGGCAGTGGGCCTCCTTCAAACTAGGATTGGTTACAGGCGACCGGTAACCTAGCAGCAAGGTTCCACATCATCCACCTATTTCTCTGAGACTACCCAGCTCCTCACCAGGCACTCCGCAAACAGATGAGCAGTTTACATTTAGTTCTGACTTGGGTGGGATTGCTCACCAGTATCTGAGACACTCGGTTCAGCTGAAGTTCTCAGTTGCCTCAAAGAGGACTTTTAGGCTTTCAGGAGTGCCTTGGACGGTGGAGAGAGCCCACATCCTCACGGAGATGCAACTGTTCTGCATAGGTATTTGTTTGCAGATTCCAGGCTTCGCTGCGTCCATGTAGACTTCTAATACATTCACCGAGATAGAGACTGAAAATGAAAGGACTTTGTTGGAAGACTTTTTTTCCCCTCTATGCAAAATTAGGACCATAGGAATACACAATGGCAAGGTCTTGTAGCGTTAATTATCCACTGACTGAGGCGCGGATGGCAGGCACGCCTGTAGTCCATCTTAGTGTTGGTTTCAAGACTTCAATCAGTGTGTGACTCACAGTTAGTGAAAGAAAAATCATTCAGGCTACACAAGAGGAGCATAAATATTATGTGTCACTTGGTATCATAATTAACTGCATGCTTCAAATATTTCTTTCATGTCAGCCTTTACACTGGGTAATATAATTTACCGTTAATAGGATTAAAATGTCTATTTTTTAAAATAAAAAGGTAAATACTTCAGTGATTTAAACTGTTTTCTATTTGTTTTGTACTGATACATATTTTACCACAGGCAATCTCCTTATGCCCTGCAGAAGAAAATAATGAGGAAAATTGGAGATAATTTATGTGGTCCAGAAGCAAAAGCTTTTTACGATTATTATTTTTGCTTTAGCTCGGTAATGAAGCAGCAAGGAGAAAACAGGCCGGCTCGCTAGCTGTTGCACATTTTCAAAGATTTCAGGTAACCTAGGGGAAAAAAAAAACCTGTCATTGTATCTAGACAGGAAGTTTATGTTGAAGAATTAATTTGGGCAGTTCAGAGCACATCGCCAGAAGTGTGCCCATGTTTGGGATACTTTTCAAAACTGATAATTGAAAGAAAGGAAGGCCGACTTATAGTTTTGTTTTTGTTTTTTTTTTTAAAGACCATTCCATTTCACAATCTTCTGTAGTGCGCTCAACGCGCTGTCACGTAGGCTGACACAAACCAATGCAGGTTAGGAAACTCATTACAACTCTGAACTTGGGCAATGTTGGAACAGGTCAGAAATTAAAACCCATAACCTGTGGCATAATATCTCCCGAGGAGCCAAGTTAATTTGATCTGCAGAGAATGAGCCAGCACTGATGTAGGCGGACGTTCACGGGTAAGATAGCAGGCATGCAAATGTGTAGACATACACAGTAGTTTCTGTGAAAGTTAGGGGATGGCGTTCTTGCCTGGGGTATTAAAGGATAATCTAGAAGAATGCCTGGGATGAACTGGACCTGTCTCCTGCAAGTGCAGAGATAAAACCGAGTCTTAGGAAGGTTTGGTGACTCTCTCAAGCTCGGTCACTGGATGCCAAGTGATCCCTGATCTACAGACACGTTGGTCTTCAGTGTTCTTGTCACAGGCTGCTGTGTCCAAGCATCTCTTTGGAAATGATTGCCCGTTTCCAGTCACTGCCGCCAAGTGGAATTTGGCATTAGCCCTTGGCCGAGTTCACTCTGCTGCCGATCTATCTATCTATCGACATTCCATTAGGGAGCCGTGGGCTTTCACCAGGGACGAATGAGTTCATTAGCACTGAGACTAATAAACTTTAAAAAGTTAATAATGTGAATATGTTTGATTTGGAATTATTCATGCAGGCGTTAGGACACACACACACACACACACACACACACACACACACACACACACGAGAATTGCCTGCTTCGTCTGCCTTGTTCTTTTTGGTAATTTCTCTGCTGTGACAGAGTTTGACTTTCTGAAAACTCAGGATAGTCCTTCCCAAGAAATACACTGCACCGTATTTGTGGCTTCTCCCTCAGCTAGGAAACTTCAAATACAACAGACATTAACAATATGGATAATAACAAGGACATGAGTTCTTGTTCTACCGTGATTTTACAAGGACATGAGTTCCTGTGCTACCGTGATTTTCCCTCCCCACAATTTCTGGTGTGAATGGAAAATTGGTTCCTATTAATGTCTATCCTTCATTCTGTTTGCTGGCTTACACAGTGAGAACTTGGGAGCAGGGCAACACAGTTCCGAAGGGATCCCCATTGGCAGGCATTTTTGGAACAGTGACTGGTGTATTTGTCAGCATGCTCTTTCTGAGAATGGGCTAGAATCAACACATCTCAGCACACTTCCCACTCAGGGGAACTCAGACTGATGCTCATGACCCTAGACTTCTAGTGTACAGCCTGAGAAGGAATGTGGGCCAACCCAGTGCCTTTCAGTGCCTGGAGAGTAGACAGATTTGAGGTTGGGGAACTGATGTTTCATACAATGTTGTTGTAGAATAAATATCCCTGCCACCTGTAGTCTATTATAACTTGATTTTAATACCTGAGCATGGCCAACCTATGACCACTCTCTATCAATATCTGTTTTTTCCCTCAACACTTTTCATGTACTGGTGAAACACACACATATCAATGTGGAGAGTACTTAACACAAAGCCCAGTTCAATTAAGGGGGAACAGAAGACAGAAGGGATGCCCAATACAGGTTTAAAACCTCCTAGGTTTCTAGTGTAGGTAGTGGTTGGCTAAGGGAAAATGGCAGCCTGAAAAACTATGGAGTAACTAAAAACATGGACATCCGAGGTCAGACAGAAGTGAAGGTTTAGGAGTTTTGGCTTTTCAGGGTCACCAGAAACTGTTCCCATCACCTTAAAAGAAACTGGTTAGTTTACATTAACTCTACACACTATTAGACACACTATTAGTTAATGTAAACTGGTTAGCTTATATTAACTCTACACACTATTGAACACTATATGACCAATACACACACGCAGCAGGCACTTATCAAACCTAGTTTCTCTTTTCTTCTTTTGTGTTCTTTTGGCAATTTCATTCAAATCTATGTATATGTGCATACATGTATTAATTTATGTGCATATGTGATGTGTAATATATAAATATAGCATAAGATACATACTATATGTTGGACTCTGGTACCTGTCGCCTTCACTTCTTATTGCCTTCCCATCTGATGAGTTCCTTTCCCACATCATGTCTCTTTGTTCTGCTCTGTGACCCACTCAGTTAAGCAGGGCTGTCTCTGTGTCTGTGGATTTGCTTCTATTCCCTGGAGCGCAGTGACCTCATCAGAGGAACACAGTGTCTTCACATCCCTCAGAATCTCTACCAGCTCATTGCATCCTTCCCCTTCCTCTTCCCTTTCCAGATGCTAATGTTCACCATTCTACATGCAGGAAGACTTTTAAATATCTTATTAACACATTGTATGTGGAATAGATATGTCTTTCGGGGTCTGGCTTGCTATACCTACGACCTTCTAACCTGAGTGGTGGTTCTGCCTGAACATTAGGGGGTTTTGGAGTTGAGTGGAATTCCCGCACTACAGTTGTTGGCTATGGGACAGCAGTCTCTTAGCTTCTCTGAGTCTCAGTTTTCCCATCTGTAAACTAAATAAAGAACTAACTCATGCATCAGGATGTCCAGGGAAAAAGATTATTCGTGTAGTTTATAAATTGCCAGGGTATATTCCATGGGAGGCACATAGTGGGATTATTACTTATCATCATCATCACCACCACCACCATCATCATCCCACTCTTAGGGATCTCTTGATTTGTCTGCATCCCAACCACCCACTCAGTTCTCATAATAAAACCACTGTCTGGCTTAGTGTACTTAAAATACTATTTTTCTTTTGTTCCTTGTCTGTTAAATACTTCACTCTCTGTCTGTTGTGATAGAGTAGAATTCAGAGTCATAACTTGGATCAATTTGTCAAAAATCTGTTGAAAATATACATCCTGTAGGGTTTGAACTCTGTAGGGTTATGCGTTATCCATCCATCCATCCATCCATCCACCCATCTCCCCACCATCCATCCACCCACTCAACCACTGACCCATCCACCCACCCACTAATCCATCCATATATCCATCATCCATCCATCTATCCATATGCCCATTCATTGTCCATCCATCCATCCAATATCCATCCATCCATCCATCCATCCATTTGTCTGTCCATCTATTTGTCCACTTATCATCTATCCATCCATCCATTCATCCACCCACTTATCCATCCATCTATTCATCGTCCATCGATTCATCCATTGATCTATCAATCCATCAATCCATCATCCACCCATTCATCCATCTACCCACACATCCACCCAGTGGTAGTAATTCTTTCGATACACTCATTCTTTTACTTGTCTGTCCATGACTATTTTTCCAGTAATTTAGTTTTATTTAATTTACATTCTGACCACAGCCCCTTCCATTCTCTTCTCCTAGTTTCACCCTTAAAATCCCTACCCCACTGCCTCCTCCTCTTCTCCTCAAAGAAGGAAATAACCTCCTTGGGCATCACTGTACCCTGAGACATCTAGTCCCAGCAGGACAAGGTATATCATTTTCCACTGATGCCCAACCAGGTAATCCAAGTAGGGGAAAGGAGATTCAATGGTAGGGAACAGAAACTGGAGACAGCCCTTGATCCACTTGTTAGAAGACCAACACGAAGACCAAACTGCATATTTGCTACAGATCTATAGGGGGCCTAGGTACAGCTCCAGCATGTTCCCTGGTGAGTGGGCCAATCTCTATGAACCTCCATGGTCCTGGGTTAGTTGACTCTGTAGGTCTTCTTGTGGTGCCCTTGACCTCTCCAACCTGCCCACTTCTATCCCTCACTCTTCCACTAGACTCTCTGAACTACGCCTGATGTTTGGCTGTAAGTTTCTGCATCTGCCTCCATCTATTGCTGGGTGAAGCCCCTGAGAAGACAGTTATGTTAGGCTCCTGTCTGTAAGCATAGAACAGTTCTTCTCCCTCCTCTGGAAACCCTGCCTGGGTATGGGAGGTGGCAACTTCAGTATTTATATCCCTCTCTGTTAGGAATCTCAGCTAGGGTCAACCCCATAAACTCCTCATATCCTTCTCAGTCCTGGGCCTCCAGATTGTCACCAGAGATGATATACCTCTTTCCATTTTTATTCCCAGTCCTTTCTCTCCCTGCCTCCCACACCTGATTTTCATCTCTATTTCCCTCCTGTCCCCTCTTCTACCAAGTCCTTTTCTTCATCCACATCTGAAGACTATTATTAGCTTTCCCTTATGGGTGAGATTCACACATCCTTCTTTGGGACCTCCTTATTACCCAGTTTCTTTGGGTCTGTGAATTGTAGCCTGGTTGTCCTCAACTTTATGGCTAATGTTCACTTATAAGTGATATCTACCACATGTGTCTTCCTGGCTCTGGGTTACCCCACTCAGGGAGATATTCTCAAATTCCATTCATTTGGCTGCAAAACTCACGATATCTTTGTTTTTGATAGTTGAATAGTATTCCAATGTGTAGATGTACCACATTTTCTTGTCCATGACCTTTGAAGGTCTGTTGGGCATATGCTATTTCTCTTTTCTCTCTTTACACTCTCATGACAACACATGCCCTGCTGACCTTATCATTCATCACTCTGCAAAACAACTCTGCTGCAATGTTAAGTGGATTCAAACAGATCATTGATTATTTCCTTATTTCCTTAGGCTAGACCCTTATGTGTCCATCCTATGCTCAATTCTCAGATCCTGTCTCCTTCCATCATTGCTTTGGCTTTCTATCTGGTCTATCTTTGCTTTTCCATTGCTTTCAACATCTGAAGGTCCATCTGTTTCCATGTAAGCTATCCTGGGGTCACAGGGATCTCTGTCCTCCAAAGGGGTTGATGGATTTCTCATGAGACCCCAGAAGCTTTAAAACACAAACTTTGCTATGACCTACCTCTGGTTTCTTCCACATCAGGTAGCCACTTCTGTCCTTAGAGTGATCTTCTGTCATGTCTTCACCAGGTCTTAACTGATAATGGCCTTGTTCCCCTGAATGATCCAAACTCATAGGCTGCATAATTTTTTCCCCTGTGTACAAAGTGCAAAGCCTGGATATAATGTTACAGAGTGGAAATGGCCAAATGCACTTCTGTTTTTGACTAAACCCTGACTACATCTTCCCTCCTTCCATTACTCCTCCGTACTTCCTTGTTGTGGAGAACCCCTTCCTGCGCTTTCTCTGTTAAAATTCTCTACACTGACTAAGATTTGTTTAGGTTAGGTTTTTCTCTGTAGATTGTTCTTTCACAGATATCGTGTGAGTTCCTCTCTGAACTCACAATGTTACCTTAACTCCTACTTAGTGTATTTGAAGAATGGCCATATTCTCGAGAGAGTTTATGTTTGTGTTGCCTTTTGCCTATTTATGCTCTTAACTTTGGAGCAAGAAGTTGAGCTCAAACAGCTGGCAATTAAGTGGAGATGCTAACTGGAGCCTAAGAAACTTCTGTGGTGAGATCTGGATGATGAGGAGAGAGTAAGCAGAGTAGAAAAGGAGAACGGATGACTTCCAGGAGAGTATGCTACCACTGGGAAGTCTCAGGGAGAGTCAGGAGTGACCAGTGCTTTGCTGGAAGACTGGAGGCAGCAGACGCTGGTTTGGAGTCACATGATGCTCATTGAGATGACAGAGGATGACCAGGAGTGGCTGGGTAAGCATCAAAAGTTCATCTCAGTAAGCGTGTCCCATGGGAAACATGGGAAGGGAAGAAGGTGATTTTTTTCATTGAGGTGATGGTCGAGCTACACGAGGAAGTCACATTATGAGGTAAGGAGAGCGGGGAAGTTTGGCCAGGAGGTTGCTGGTAGAATTAAGTGTTGTGGTTGAGTTGGGGGCAATTATAGGAAGGAGAAGAAGGTGTGGGGTCTATGGGATGTTGTTTGATCAGAACTGGTGGGTCAGGAGGGAAGGGTGGGAAGCAATTCTGAGGTTTAGACATTTGTGCGTAAAAATCTGGAGATGAGATACTGGGCCCTGGAGAAGAGCTTGTCAGGAACACATGATGAGTTCAGATTTTGGGCATGGTGAATTTGTGGTGCCTGAGAGACTGCCGAGCGCAGGTAACTAGCAGACAGATGGATCAACACAGCTAAAGCTCAGCACAGAGGGTTGAATCAGAATCTAACCGGCTAGATTAAATGATGTAGAAAATGTCACTGCATTAACAGCTGTCCCCACAAGGCTCCTGAGAAAGGTACTGGCTTTATTTAGAAAGAATTTGGCAATGGGTCCCCATGGGTTCCACACTGAGTGCTGGGGAGCCTCGCTGTGGCAGGGGTGGTCTGCATATAGGGAGAAAGGCAACACTGCCAATTTACTGTGTGGTCACAGAAAATGGCACCTGCCATGCTTTCTGTACCTAAGGACTATCCCTACTGGATGTTGAGGAGGAGTCACAGAGGAAGTGAATGGAAGAGAAGAACTGAGGCATTGAAGGGACAAGGACCAAAGAAACCCATGAAGGAGAAAGCAAGGAGGGAGATTCCAGGATGCTCACGCGAAGGCTACAATTCAGACATCTTCAAGGAGCCAGGCAGTCTAGACTGATTTCCTTCCTGAATTCCAGCTATACAGTGGTCCTGCTTTTGGTGCTGAGGACAAAGAAATGGATACACAGAACATCTCTCTTGTCTCCAAGGAGGATTCTAGTGAGAGTCACAGGCACTGATAAATGACAAGCTAAGGAAAGCTTCTAGTATGAACCAAAGCCATTATCTCATCTGTGTGGTCAGGATCCAGGACCTGAGCCTGAATTCTCTGTTCAGCAGCTCCAGAGCCTGATCTTGGGGTTCTAGCCTGGGGGCATTTCCTCTGGAACTTGGGTCATCGTCTGAGCTCTCTTGGGTCCTTAAAGTTGCTACTGTTCCCAGGGTCTAAGTTTTCATGAGGTCTCATGAAATCTCACTTTCCCCTAAACAGTGAGACAATCTGCCTGTTGCTTACTGTTATAGAAACCTATTCAGTGTGATGTGCAGAAGAGATTAAACACACACACTCACCACACACACAGACCACACACACACATCTACACCATACACACACACACTACACAAATACACAAATTCATCACACAAACGCACATATACACTCACACACACTCAAATACACACACTCAAACAACATCCCCATACCATACACAAACAGACATACCACATAGACACACCACACACATAAACATCCCTGTTTGTGATGCAAACCATGGAATGATCTTACATCATGTGCATGAAAAGACCCCTTCCATATGTTAGGCTCTAAAGAGTAGGAAGCTGGGATCCTGGGAGAGCTTACAACTCCATCTCCCATAGGAGTGTGAAAAACCACACTACATTTTTCTGTTCCCTGGCTGCGGTTTCAACGTGACAAGCCTCTAGCTTCTGCGGCCACATCTTCCTCAACATTATTGGCTACAGTCTTCCAAACTACAAGCCAAAATACACTTTCCACCTGGTGATTTTTTTTTAAATATAAATTGATCATGCAGTTCCCAAGTGTGAGATTTGAACACGACAGCACTGTGTCAGGACTCCAAAATCTGGGACACAGAATTGCTTCTACACATTAGTGTGCAATAGAGGTTTATCAAACGGAGTGCAAAAGATCACTGGTGTGCACATACTAGCGTACACCATGGAGAAGTTGTCACTGAACCTGGAAAGGGACAAGAAGGGAGAAGAGCAGACTGGAGCAGGGACAGAGCTGACCAGCCGTTTTAGGGACTGATGTCATATAAGTATGTTAGGTTTCCTGGGACCCAGCTTGTCCCCTGTAACACAAGTACCTGCTTCATCACTGAGGTGGGGATCCTGAAGTGAGAGGCAGATTCAGCTCAGAGTCATTGTTTAACTGAGAGGATCAATAAGAGCCACTGCCAGGTGAAGAAAGTTCTCAGAAGGGAGGAACATGATCAGTGGAGGAAGTCAGACCGCTGTTGAGTTTTTTTGGAGGGCAGAGCCAGGCTTGTGGTATGGGAGGAGCAGGGATCTCTGCAGAGGACGAGGGACATGTGAATTGCTCCCGTTTTGCCTTCCAAGGAATTCCCTGGAAACACAGGGAGGAAACAGGAAGTTTAAAACAAGTCACTGCCCCTGACTTCACCCTCCTAAAACAGTTTTAATCAGGGCTCTGGAGCGCCATGTCACAGGCCTTGAATTTTGCCTTTCCTACCTGGGAAATAGGAAGCATCAACTTTTAATGCACCAGTCACTGAGGAGGAGAATCAGGGGTACCATTCCCCCCCATATTGACCACCACCTTCCCTCACAGAAACAACTTGTTCACAAACTGACTGCGTGCTTAGCACCTCATTAATACCTTTTCCTTCTGCAGGATAACTGTACTGTGATCAGAAATGAGCAAAATTCCTGTTTTACTGCCTCCTTCCTGATGGAAATGTAATTTAAGGAGAGCAACAAAAATATTCTGTAAAAACTCGTAGCCAATATATTACAATGGTATTAAAATGCAGTTTCTTTCCATAGGAATCCACCGTTCATCTAATCTCAGGAAGCCCCCCCCCCTTGCCCCCCAGCTCTGCATAAACCGTCAAGTCTTCAGGGTCTACAGAGGCTAAAATTCGTTCTTCTGAACTCGGACTCACTAAGCCCACCCACTCCTTTTACCAATATGACTCCAGCAATATGGAACATTAGCACCATGGCCTCAGGCCTCATCAAAGGGGCTTGGTCTAAGCACCTGAGGTGCTTGGTCAGCCAGCACAGAAACCCTCCTCAGGAGGTTGGACTGGGTGGGGCCCATACCACCAGTCCCAACTGGTCTGTGGGTGCTGATGGTCAGTGGTGACCACAGAAGCTTGTTTTGGGGTGTGCTGTCTCTCAGAATGGCTTCTCTACTGTCATTCCTGGTGTCTAAAACTGGAGATGAAGTGAGGGGAGACACTTCCAGCAGAGGGAGGACCGAGTGTCTCACGGCTGGTTCTGTTTCATGTGTGCTTTCTGCTTTATTGTGTGTGCACATACTCATACACACATGTGCATGTATGTCTTTGTGTGGTCATGTGTGTCTGTGTGTATATGTGTCTCTGTATCTGTGAGTCTGTGTATGTGTCTTGTCTCTTTGTCTTTCTGTGTCTGTGAGCCTGTGCGTATGTGTCTGTCTGTCTCTGTGTGTGTGTGTGTGTGTGTGTGTGTGTGTGTGTGTGTGTGTGATCTCCATGTGCGTGTTGGTAGACAAAAGCTGGTGGCTCTGGTGTGGCTGGTGAAGGCAGGTGATGTGCGTTAGTAGCTTTAGAGAGAACTGAATCACTGATGTTGCTGTTTCTCCCCTTCTATTTTTCAATTCAGTTGGGGGCTCTTGTGCAGTAAACACCGTTATAAGGTTTCAAACTTCAGTGTTTGACATGTTAATTCATAATTTGCCATAATCAGCACTTTCCTAAGAATAACGTTTGTGGGCTTTGTGCATGTGGTTGGAGGTAATTTGCATACTTCCTTTTGCTGTTTAACAGACCCGAGTCCTGAAGGAATACTACAGAGCCTATCTCAGACAGGAAGCAGAAATCACCAGACCTGTCTCAGACAGGAAGTGGGAATCACCAGGCCTTGTCTCAGACAGGAAGCGGGGATCACGGTGCAGATACACAAAACCAGTGTGAGGAGTTGGCTGAAAGCCAGAAGCATCAGCTTGCTGGCGAAGAGGTGATTTCATTTCCGATCAGCTTTGGAGAAAATGTCGTCTTGAAGTTCCTTTTCTGGTTATTAAGTGACACTACAGAGATCCCGGCTTCCCTTCAGTGCAGTGAATACCGTGAGAGAAGCATTGTAGTCTCCGAGTGCATAAAGACTGAATCAGGGAGTTTGGAGCTGAGATGAAAGGATGGACCATGTAGAGACTGCCATAGCCAGGGATCCACCCCATAATCAGCATCCAAACGCTGACACCATTGCATACACTAGCAAGATTTTATTGAAAGGACGCAGATGTAGCTGTCTCTTGTGAGACTATGCCGGGGCCCAGCAAACACAGAAGTGGATGCTCACAGTCAGCTAATGGATGGATCATAGGGCTCCCAATGGAGGAGCTAGAGAAAGTAGCCAAGGAGCTAAAGGGATCTGCAACCCTATAGGTGGAACAACATTATGAGCTAACCAGTACCCCGGAGCTCTTGACTCTAGCTGCATATATATCAAAAGATGGCCTAGTCGGCCATCACTGGAAAGAGAGGCCCATTGGACTTGCAAACTTTATATGCCCCAGTACAGGGGAATACCAGGGCCAAAAAGGGGGAGTGGATGGGCAGGGGAGTGGGGGTGGGTGGGATATGGGGGACTTTTGGTATAGCATTGGAAATGTAAATGAGTTAAATACCTAATTAAAAAAAAAAAAAAAAAAGACTGAATCAGGGCGGGGCTAAAGCTGATAGGTGCGCCCTGGTTCCATGTGGCACCATGCCGGCATCAATAGCGTGAATGCTTGTCTTTATCAGCATAGCTGTGAGGATCCTATACAGGCATTATGACGCAGTGTGGGTGTCTTGGGTGCTAAGAAGATGTATTCTGTATCTTTAAAAACAATTCCAATAAAAGAGGCAAAGAACACAATGGTTTCCATGTAAGTAGTGTTAAGAGCCTCTATCAGTGATATTGGTATCACTATTGATGACTGCAACCCCCAGAAAGCATCCTGTGCAGGGTCACCATCTCTGATCAGTTTCATACATGAAGCCCAGTGTGGGGGAGAGGGGGTCAGAGAGGTTCCATAATCTGCCCCAGAATCACGTATGATATGCTTACATTAGGGAAAAAAATGCCTTTGGTTCTGAATCCTCCCGTAGTCACTTCGGATGGGATCTCCTTCCCCAGCCCCTTCCTGGCTCTCCTTAGACTGTTCTATAAGGTCTCGAGGGCAGTGAGTGAAGGGTTTAGTCTAGATGAATAGCCCCTTGGCTGTGGTTTAATCATATGTTCTGGGCTCCCATAAGTATAGGGGCTGTGGCGACATGCACTGCAGCTGTATAAGTGCATGGCAAGGCTCTCCCTGATGGCGGAGCAAACCAAATCCTGTACATCATGCTGTGGACAATGGACAAAACCACAGACGGACATCCAGATATTCTATGTGACCCTCAGTGTGTACCTCATTTCTAGAACTGGGTATGGAAGAAAATGAGGGCAACAAGAAGAGATCAGCCACTATAGGCAGAGCTCAGCCTCTCACTCTAGAGCTCACTGACCTGCGCGGTTAACCTCCACATTGGCCGCACTGTACCTTTCCTCTTTGTGATTCTAACCCATTTCACTTATGGAGAAATTATCACCAGCTAGATGTGGAGGTTAGCTGAAATGAAGTATTTTCTTGAGATGATCCAGCCCTGTGGTTAATAGCTTTGCTGTCCTTGGTCGTATGTGATGGTTTGTGGTTGAAATGTCCATTGGTTAGCCACAAGCCAGGCCAGCATTCCCTTGCACCCTAATGACCTTCCCAGCATTCCCCCTGTTCACCTGCCTCTCTCGCCTCGGAATGGACAGGCCTGTGGGGAGTGGAGTCGTTGTTTAAGGGAGTCCAAGGACATCTAACTAGGAATAATGGGATGGAATTCAGCAAGGGACAATTTATGCTGAATTATAAGAGAAATCTCCTAACGGCGAGATCTATTAGACTAGAGAATAGGCTCCCAAGGGAAGCGAGTGCCATTGCCAGAGTCATTTAGAGGCTGGCTCGGGTCCATAAGTAAAAATAAATTTGGTTGTCTCATTTTATTCTCCATTTCTGTGGACCCTGCATCAGCACTGGTAAGTTAGGGAGAAAGACGTGGAGTAATTGACCTGAAGGGGATGCTAGACTTAGACACAGCAGGCCTTCTGGCTGTGACTTAGACTTCAGAGGCAAGCACTGTGCTGTCGCATCGTTTACAAAGTACTACCTTGGGCTGATTTTATTTGTTCCTGCAGGTGTTTCCCAAGCCTCAGAAAAGGCAGGCTGTATCTCTTCCTGTGGTATCTGATGGCTCTCGGGATGGACCACCCTGAGTTTTCACTGTACTTCTGAAAGAGAACTTGGCTCCTGTCTGCAATATTCCACCCAAACTAGAGCCATTCCCAGAGACACAGTGAGAGCCTCCCATTGGTCTTCCAAAGCTTTGGAGGCTTTTATCACTATCTTTTTGAATTTGGCACAGCCTGAAAGTGTAGAAATTTGATCCAGACAATAATGCGGTTAATTATTCTCCAACTTATAATTTTTAATGAAGTGACAAAGGCCATCTTTTCAGAGTTTTTACATGGCAGAACACTTAGGTTGTCTGTGCATGCACGTACATGCATGTGTGCTTGTGTGTGCATATGTGTGTGTGTGTGTGTGTGTGTGGTGAGGATGCACATGTATGCTTGCCCGTGTGTTTAGAGATTCACAGTCATCATTTGGTGTTTTCTCCTGTCTCCCCACCCCACCTTACTTCCCCCTCCCCCTCCTTATCTTTTGACACAGGATCTCTCACAGAGCCTGGAGCTCAGTAATGGAACCCACATCCATAGCTGCAGGGATCAGCTGTCTCCCTGAGCACCAGCACTGAGTTACAGTTGCACACTGAGGTACCCAGCTTTTGCAAGAATGCAGGGGACCTTGCCTTAGGTCCCCCAGCTTTCTCAGCAAATACTTTACGTACTGAGGTATTGCCCCAACCCAGCACCTAGATATATTTGAAGGAGTCTCAGCCACCAGTTATCTAATTAAATTGAGCGAGCACTCAAAGGTTTAAAAATTCATGTGCACAGTGGAAAGAACTCAGTTTTACTCACAAGTTGGGGGCCATGACACAGGGATTTGCAGTTTCTCACACCTAAGAAACTCATTACCTCACAGAGTAAAATATGCTTAGTGTAAATAGATCCTTGACTATTGAGAAGTATTTCTGTATAATTTTCACCTTTGCTTTCTTAATGTTCCTGCAAATGTTAATCCCAGTGAGGGAGCTATTCTAGGCACTCTCAGTTATGTCACCTCAATTCTTCATCTAGAATTCTACTCTGGGGATATGGTTTGTTGGTTAGGCTGTGGTATTCAACACATGGAGAAGAAAGGCACTAGGATAGTGGGTTAAGCAAGACAGAAAACTGTCTCTTTCACGGAAGGGTTGATGTAGATGTGGTAGCTGCATCAACTGAGTGGTCAGGAGCAGACAGCATGTCCTCTCCTGAGAGTGGCCCCTATCCACAGGCCTGCTGTGACTTACCATTCACCTAAAATTTTGGAATGAAGCGGGGAAGAACTGGGAGCTTCATGCCTTACCCTTGCCCATTTTCCATCAGCCAGAACATTTGCACACAGCCACATCTGGCCGAAAGTCAGTCCTGGAGAGTAATTTTTATTTTGGACAACCATGAGCCTGGTCAGAGATGGGGCTATTTCCTGACTATTCCTGGACATCCTGATATTCCTACCATTGCGCGGACACTGTATGTCTACCAGTCTGGGCTCTCTGAGAGCAACAAGGCGGGGAGCCACTAGTTTCACTATCTCTAACATTGTTTAAAATAAAAGTACTATAGAAAGGGAGATTTTTCTAAGCTCAATAATTGCCAGACCGCTTCTCTCTGTGTTTCATAATTTTATTCATAGATAACAGGGTGTTATGCGATTTCTTGGCTACTTGAATCCAGCCTCCCTCCCTTTATTTTATGGCTTCTGTTTCAGGAGGGAGGGCTGGGATTTAAACAAGGAAGTAGAAATATAATGGGAAGTACAAATCTGGCTTTCTAATAGTGGGCCCGCAGCTGCCGGAACTGTAAATACATCTGTTTTTGTGCTGCTTGCAACAACAGAGTATCCGTTATGATGATTTGACATAAATCCAAGCATCTCCTTCTGGGAAAGGCAGATCATTTACACAAACTCAGGTATCTTATACTACAGATTACCCAGGCTCCAGTCAACTGAAACACCATTAAAATGCAGTTCCTTTTGTTTTATTTATTTAAGCACGTACATAGAAGTCAACAATATCTTAATTGCTGCCGGGATAAGTGGTAGGTGTACTGGTGACATGGGTTACTGACGGGCTTGAGGAAAACAACCGTATTATTTCCTGTAATCACATAGTAACTGTCTGATGACTCCATAGGCACAGTGAGAACTGTGGGGTAGACACATGGGACAACAAGGCAAATGACTGGAGTCACTGCTCCAGGGTCCCCTTACAAAAAGGCACACAGCCTCTGAGCTAGTGGGCACCAGGACAGAGCCAAAGGAGGTGGCTGGTGTGAAAATGTCTTATGATGGATGCTAGTGAACACATGGGATACTTTTCTTCTCATTTTAAAGTGCAGAGTGTTAGTGCTCGTGGAGAAAATTGGTTTCCAGAAGTCTGAACTTAAGGGGTCATTATTCTCCTGGGGTTTTTAGCTACACGATTGAGTAGGGGACTCCCAAGAGTCACATGCTCCATGTGAGTGAGACACTTTGATTTAAAAATGGCAGTGATAATACCTGTAGGTCAGCAGTAATTAATTAATTAATAAGTCATTAGTGACAACACCTGGGGTCATTAGTAAGACTCAATAGAATAGCGAGTGTGAATGCTTCGCTGTATGCATATTACTTGCAATAATGGTTTCTTTGTCTAGTTTTACTGTCTTGAATAGAGAAGTAGACCATGCATCCTGCCAACCAACACTAAGCTTTTGCTAATGCTCTGGCTGATAGATATATTTATAAACATCTGAATGGGTTACCAGCTTACTTATTTTTTTTATAGCCAAGTGTTTTTTCATTCATTCACTCAAGAAGTACTCATTTCTAACACATGCCACATTACCCATGTGTTAATATTAAATGGCAGTATCTGTAATTCTTCCTGCCGGTAATTTGTCTAAAGGTGCCATTCAAAGGTTTTTAATGACTTTACTCCATTAGTCCTTGATCGAGAATTGATTCTCCCCTTGCTGAAGGAAGAAGTGTTGAATGTTATTTGTTAAATGTATGCAAGCCCATATTCTAAGAGAAACAAAATCAGGGAGGACAAAGCAGAATCAAAAACTGAAGAGAAATGGAGAAGACAGGAGAGAGTGGGTGTAGAGTCAGAACTCACAGGATATGTTGACTGTGGCTAGCTATGAATCTGGCCATAGAAAACACATGGGCTCAACGCTGGAATCAGAAGGTGGTGACCACAAGATTTTGACTAATGTGGACAGTGACAGGGTTCAGGTTAGCATTAGGAAAGTATCATGATCTAAGCCACCCTGCCTGTTCTCACAGTTACTTCATGGAAGCGTTACATCCTACTGAATGGCTTTAGGATTTATTGGACATAGATATAACAGTGTCTTGTGAACATAGGTACACAGCCTTAATTCCACCAAAAGGGCTCGTTATTTCGTGTGTGTGTGTGTGTGTGTGTGTGTGTGTGTGTGTGTGGGTGGGTGCATGTTTGTGTGTGTGTGTATATCTGTGTGTCTTTGTGTGTATGTGTGTGTATACATGTGTGTATGTGTCTGTGTGTGTATGTGTGTATATGTGTGTGATTATATGTGTATGTGTGTATGTGTATGCATGTGTATGTGTGTATGTGTCTGTGTGTATGTATGTGTGTATACATGTGTGAGTGTATGTGTATATGTGAATGTGTGTGTATGCATGTGTGTGTATATGCGTGTATGTGTGTTTGTGTGTGTATGTGTGTGTGTGCAGGTGTGTGTGTGCCTGCATGTATGCAAATATCTATTGAAGCCAGGTATCAATGTTGAGTGTCTTCCTTGATCACCATCCATCTTATTTTTCGAAACAGAGTCCCTGTCACTGAATCTGAAGCATTTTTACTTGGCTAGACTCAGTTGTCTTTCTAGCTCTGGGATCCTTCAGTTTTTGCCTGTCCAGTTCTAGATTTAAAAAGTAGGTGCCTCACACCCTGCTTGTTTACATGGGATCCTGGAGTAACCTCAGGTCTTCACTGCAGAACAGTCAATTTACCAACTAGACATCTCCCTGGGCTATAAGTTCTTTCGATGGTTGAGAAACAGTGGGAAGTGGGAGTTTTAGGTCCCTGGCCCCTCACTACCTTCTGCCTTTGCTGGGATCATCCCTGACCGAGTGTTCTGAGCCAGGAGGGTTAGTGTGCTAGCAACGCTGAGGGTTCCTGATGCAGAAGGAAGAGTTCTGTCCTCACACTGCATAAAGTCTACAGGGCACATGACCTGTGCTAAATTACTGAAATCCTGGGCAGGGTTTGTCCTCATCTTCTCCCCAAATACAATATTTGTATATTCTCCTGGTCATTTGTGCCTACTCGATTAGGCCCGACTCTTCCCACACACAGCAAAGATTCAACAGCACCTCCAGTCTCCGTTTTTTGTTTTTGTTTTTCAAATTCACCCAACATATGTCTGTTTCCCAACTGCCAGGCCATTACATCCCAAAGACACCATACCACAGGATCTGGGTTCTGTGCAAGCACCCAGTTGTTATTCCACTCTCCTCCCTCAGCCAATTCAACTCTTTTCCAAACATGACCCTCCCAAGAGGTATATTGCAACTTGACCCTACCCTGGTTAGGTTGACCTCTGAGAGTTTCCAAGCCCATCTCCAAAGCTGGAGCTCTCCCCACCTTCTGATTGTTTATCCACCTCTATCTTCTTCTCTTCTAGGTCTTGGCCCATTCAGTTATACTCTTGAGAATTCTATTCATTCTCTGTTTTAATTTACAATGTGCATCTTTGGTTCCTCCTTCCTTAGACCAGGCTCTTTTCCATGTTCATTTGGACCAGTCACAGCTTCCATGGCCTTTGTCAGTTCATACCAGCCTTCCAACACTGACACTGATACCCACTGCATCAAGATCTATGGCCATTTATAATGTTTCCTACCACTGAGCAAAGACCCTTGAGCTCTACTGAGAAAATTAAAGATTGATGAATGAATGAATGAATGAATGAATGAAGAACTGGCAGAGTCCCAGACAAATTTGAGTGTAGTAGTTTATAAACAGTAGAAGGAAGACAGCTTGTGTTTCAGTTTGGGGGAGACCCTTAGTGTTCCATGGCTCTACTTTATGGACAGCATGATGTACAAGTACAGAGGAGCAAGCACCATGGGAATAATAAGCCTCGTGGTCAGTCGGGATCATGGGAATGGAGGTTGACAAGATGTCTAGACTTGTGACACTAATATTTACCGCTTGTAAAATGAGAGGTAATTCCCCAAGTGGAAACAAAGCAAGTTCAGAGAAACAGGAAGAGGTTCAAGGGGCAATTATGAGGACTATAAATGCATCAAGTGGGAGATACCAGGGTATGTGAGGTGCAGCATCAGGAGGTATAGAGAAAGACAGTGTGTGGGGTGCAGCATCGGGATCCACAGAGAAAGATAGTGTGTGAGATACAGAAGAATAATGCATAGTGCAGAGGTCCAGGAAAGAGGAACCAAGTCTGTCAAGGCCAAGGGGTGCCAACCAGAGCATAGAGGACGAGTCTGGATCCTACGGAAGGAGTGGAAGCTCAGCCATCATTTTGGAAGTCTGAAGGCAGAGGGGGAAATACCTGGAGTGGTATTGCCCCTTAGTCCTTAGGGGGATGTGCAGGCAGAGGGTGGCAGTGGGAAGTCCCTGCGCACAGAGCTGAGGGACAGTAGTCTGACTGGTAGTCAAGCAAATGTGGGGAAGGTCAGTCTTAAAGAAGATGCAAAGCAAAGGAGGGTCTGTGAGAACATCAACCCTGGAGCTCAAAGAAGCTAAGTTACAGCAGTTAACTTGGAAACAAAGGCATTTGAAGAAAGTTCTGGGCCTTGGGCTAGTTGGTGGAAAGGGCTTACACCTCAGACTTCCAGGCACCATTTACAAAGGACCTGGACCTGGCTGTCTACAACTGGCTGGACTCAGATGCTGCCAAATGCTGGGAAGAAACAACTTGTGTGGGAGGGGAGAAGCAGGAGACTGGCCCTGCTTGGGAGCCTGCTGTTGCAAAGTGTGCGGCAGTGGTGCTGGTGGGCTGAAGACAACGTGGTCTTAGCAAACAATGCTACTTGGTGTTTATGCCTAAATAATGAAAGCTCTTTGTTAGCACATTTTATGAGCAAGTCACAGCTGGATTCCACAATTGTTTGCCTCTTCAGAGAAGGCATGGCTCCCCTTTGCGATTCTTCCCAGCTCTGGTTGGAATCCATCTACCTGTCTGTGCTACCAATATGTGTGGATAATGTGCATTTTATAGGTCATTCAACAATGTATCTGGGTTCTTTTGGTCTCTGAGGTAGTATACCTAAACATAATGTGTTAACTATGCAACTCAATTTTATTCCTATGGAAAACACGTTCAATATACATTTCCTTGCAATTGAATGCTCTCGGAGCATATTTGTGACCAGGCGTGCTTCTTTATGTTGACATATTGTTCATGGGGTTTCATTAGTCAGATGCTATGTCACATCACATATGGAACATGAGGGAAAGTGATATTAATGACAATCTGGTGACATTCAGTACTGCGCAGCACATCAGGTTAAAAATAAAACAGGAGTAAGAAGATTTTTCTTCTTTCCAGTGAGACTCTTTCTTTCTCTTTCTTTCTTTCTTTCTTTCTTTCTTTCTTTCTTTCTTTCTTTCTTTCTTTCTTTCTTTCTTTCTTTCTTTCTTCCTTTCTTCTGAAGGAACTGCTCTGTTTGGATCAGGCGTTAATTATTACTGGCAAGGCTTTGTGGCTAACTAGTGATGCGGAGATCCACCCAGCCTGTGTTTGTAGGTGGAAGAGAAGGAAGAGGAGGAGCTCTGCTGAAGTGTTCCTCGCATGTTAAATCCCCGATCGTCCAAACCATTCAATTATAACATTTCGTCCTGTGCACGTCAGCTTGTCTGGCATTCAGCTTCATGGGGGTGGATCCAGCTGGGGTGCAGAACATTCTGAATACGGGCAGCTAGGTCTGACTGAAATATTTGAAAGCCAAGTGTGGATGCCCACGAAGACCCTGGCGCACAAAGCACAGGCTGTCTCCAGTGTGTGGCTCTACTATTGAGCATTGAGTGAAGGAGACACACGGATCTGCCTTGGTGTGGGGAAGACACGCAGAGGTGGTAAGGGCTCAGGACCCTCTCTAGTCTCTTCTCTGAGTCCTACTGCCCACCTTTGCCTTCTCCTTTAGAGAGCTCCACCGTGACGATTTACTCCTGAATTCTTACCTAACAGTCTACAGTCTTTGGAAAAAGCAATGTGAGTGGCTAACTCGATATCAAGAAGTAAGGGAAGAAATAAAATGTTATATTTTGGGATATAAATTAACCCTTTTCAAATTTGGTTTTTACAAATGCAGAAATCAATTGGGATATTCAATGAAGTTGTAGGCACATTGTGATTTTCTATCTTCTAAATGCTCCCACTTTGTTCTGAGATGACATCTGAGCAGCCTAAATATCTGGATGTCACCTGAAGAGACGTGGCCCACCCTTTTGCCTTTCACCCTTCACTACATTGCTGCTCAAGGCAGTATCCTGTTCCTCACAGAGCCTTCAGGCTTCCACCTCTCCTCTCCCACCTCCCCTATCCTACCTCCCCGTCCACCTCCCCCCTTCCATCTCACCCCTCACACTTCACTTCTTCCAGCTCACCCCATTCTACTTCCTCTGGAGATCACAACATTCAAATGTCTTGATGTCTTTCACTGGGGTGCAAGTGCTGGGGAACACTAGCTAGAGGGTCATTGCCGGTACTCAACTACTCCCTGTTACTATTTTCCTGGTGATTAATTGTCTGGATTAAATAGAAGTCAGAATAAGGTAGTAATAGAACAGTGGAACTAGTTTAAAATAATACCTATCTCTATAAATTTGCTTGCTACTAAATCCCTTTTCCCAGACCCCTAGATCACTACCTAACGATTCAGAGATAAAGCTATCTCTTACCAGGAGAGGTGGCTATGTGTAACTTGATTTACTCCAGCAAAAGCAGCTATACACCAAGTGTGGATACCAGTGAAGAGCTTGGCTCACAAAGCAAGAGCTCTCTCTGGTGTGAACATTTCATCTGGAGGGATAGCCTGGGCTAGTTCTGCATCTTCACCACCCTGTGTCTGCATTTGTATATCGAATTGCTGGAAGTTCTGTGTTATGCTTTGACAACCAGAATGCATCCCCAGAAAGAACTGAGTTACTTTCCATGGCAGAATAAGTTCCTCTTATAATGCAGAAGCCTGGGCTTCTGAAACCAAGGTGTCAGGAGGGCTTGACTCTGAGTGGAGGCTTTCCTCTTCTCCCTAGGTCCTAATGAAGGTGTAAATCCTTGAAGATACTGCCTGGATATTAGAGCAATCCTCTAGTTCCTGCCCTGTCTGACCTCTGTCTTTAGTGGCAATATTTCCATAGAGGCACTAATCATATTGAACCTGGGGGCCCATCCTATTCCAGTATAGCTTTGTGGTAATTTGAAAAGGGATGGCCCCATAGATCCATGTGTTTGAATGTTTGGCCATAAGAAGTGATACTATGAGGAGGTGTGGCCTTGTTGGAGTAGGTATGGATGTCACTGAGGAGGAGGGCCTTGAGGTCTTATGTGTTCAAACTATGTCTGGTGTGGCTCAATCTCCTTCTGCTTCCTTTGAATCAAGGTGTCAACTTCACCTCTTCTCTAGCACCATGTCTGCCCAGATGCTCCCTGCCATGGTTATAATGAGCTAAACATCTGAAACGGTAAGCCAGCTCCCCCTTAAATAGTTTCATTTATAAGAGTTGATGTGATCATGGTGCCTCTTTAATGCAATAAAACCCAAACTTGACACCTGTTAAGACTCCATTTCCAAATAAAGGCCCCTCCTGATGTACTGGGAATTTGGTCTTTAACATAGATTTTTGGAGAACACAATTCAGTCCATGATGCATTGAGTACTAATATCATCCTGATGACCACAAACATCAACCATGAACCATGTGGAGGATGCAGACACTTCCTCCCCCTAAGACCGGTATGTAGCTGACTGAGGCCTGCTTTGTAGAAGCAGGAGAGTTGACTCAGTCAGTAAAGCACAAATCTTGAGGGTATAAGGACCTGAATTCATATTGCTAGAACCTACATTAAAAAACAACATGCATGGAGGTACAGGATTGTAACCCTGGCAACAGATAGATGGGAGACACAAATAGGCAGATTCCAGAATCATACTGGCTAGGTATCCTATAATAGATCACCTCAAACTCAAAAATAGAAAGCTCCTGACAACCATTAGCAAAAGGGGCCCTCTGACCTTCACAGGCATGCACCAACACACAGGTAACCGCATGTACCAACACACAGGTAACAGCATGGACATGCACAGGCCCTTGTGGATCACAGGAGCTGAAAGAAGATCAGCACCACCCTGAACACCAGCAGTTCCAGTGTTAGATATCACAGTAGATGAGTTGTGCTTGCAAGACTCTGGCTTGTGCGATGGCCTAGGGTCAGTGAGTTATATTTTTACGACCCATAAGAAAGGAAGATCAGAATTAGTTTGCCTTCACCTGGAATGGCCACCAATGTGCATTTGCCCAAAGTATTCATTCTGGATTAGGTGAATTCTTATCTTGTGTCACAATAGAGTCTGAAGGTACAACCATTGGTCATTTCAGGGTATCCTGTGTGGCTATTATATGGCTGGTATGTCTCCAGAATATGAAGAACACAAAGTAACAAATATTCTACCTGCATTTTAGGATGTGGGGGGAGGTAAGCTGCACCATTTTAAATCTTGCTATGTTAATAAGTCTTAAGGGATATAGGGATGATTGGCAGACTAAACCATTTAAATTTTTGATACATTGCACCTTCTACCATTAAGAAATAAGCTAGGGTTTGGGGTTGTTAATGCTTTGTGTAAAAATTTTATTTTTACTAAATTTATTAATTTGTATGAATGTATGTGTGATGGTATATGTATATGTGTGTGGAGACCAGAGGACAACTTGTAGGAGTCAGTTATGTCCTGGGGATTGAACTAAGGTCATAACTTTGTTACAAGCACCTTTAGCCCACGAGTCATTTCACCAGACCCTTTTCTTTAAGTTAAAAACACCCTAGGGTTATTAAGGTTTTGAAGAAAGCATGAGCCACATATAAAAGTATTCTATTAGTCAACTTACAAGTAACTAACAAGACTCACAGTTTTGAGTGACTTCAGAAAAAAATAGAGCCACTCTAGAGGATCCAGAAACATGCCAGTAACTGTAGCCTGCATATATGTAACTCTTCATAAGGCCATGAAGATGCTGAAGAATTATATTCATAAGATACAAATACCATATGGAGTTTCTTACTGGTATGAAGAGGAGGGTCTTATTATTCATCTTCACAGCCATGGATCAGATCCATACCATCTACTTCAAAGAGTCATCAAAAAGTATCCCAGGTCCATGGACATTGACTAGTTGAGTTATTAGCTGGCTATCAGACTTACTTATCATGAGCTGGCTGTTGCCACATTCACCAAATCATAGATGGGCAGTCACAGTAACAAATGTTGATCATGCCAGAAAGAGTAGGCTGACAGCCATCTTGGAGATGCCATGATGGTAGTACATGAACTTAGCATAGGTGGGTTGGAGAGACACATGGTATCCACTGGATTTCTAATGGTTATTTCTCTCCTCAGATTTCCTGGAGTCACCATTTGTATACCCTCAAGAATTCAGTTAATTCAACCTCCAGTGGCCAAGAACTAAAAAGCTTCTTTGGCAAGGCACCCTTGGTCCTGGAATGCATTGCTCTGACTACCTAGTTGCTTATGTTCCTTTGATATAGGAGGACGGGATCAAGGATCCAGAGAGGTAGCTCTTTGCCTCAGATCGGGAAATGTTTTCACCAGGTCAATAGTCAGAAACCTCCTGAAGGTTTAGCCTGAATCTGTACTGTGTGATTTTGCCTAAAGTCCCAGGTCTGCTTGGCCCTTTCCCCTTGTGTGCGCATCTTGATCATTTTTCATCTCTTGGTTTCTCTGGATCCATGTTCTTGATGAACTATTCTTACACACCAGTGATTCTCAACCTATGGGTCACAACCCACTAGGGGTTTGAACTACTCTTTCACAGGGGTTGGGTAAGAGCATTAGAAAACTCAGATATTTATATTATGATGTATGATAGTATCGAAATTACAGCTGTGAAAGAGCAATGAAAGTAAATTTATGGTTGGGGGTCACTACAATGTGGGGAAGTTTATTCAAGGGTTGCAGTGTCTGGAAGGTTGAGATCCTCTGCTTCATACAAGCCCTAACTTCAAGTTTTGCTTCTGCACAAACTCACCTGTGATATTCTTTATTACCCAGACTGTGGGATCTTGGAGGCTGAGATGGCTTCTCACAACGCCGAGTTTCCTGTCATGTGCAGCACGAGGCATGGACGTGGTAGACAGCCATTAGTGCCTCGGCAAAACTCTAGAGTCATTTTAACGAACTTCAGATGATTATATATTTATATATAACTTACAGGAAATGAAATATTTGCTTACTAAAATTGAGATGTGATTTGCCTTTTTGGGGGGGGGAAATTATGGGAAACGATTCCTTTTTTGAGATCTTCATTTTATTTTGACATCTTCCAGCATGATTCAGAGACAACTCATTATAAAGGGTCCATCACATCCCCATCAAGGTGAGGGATGACACAAAAGGAATGCCTCGTGGCAAGAAAAATTTATTTTTAAAGTAAAGTTTGATTTTCCAAAGCTCTCACAGCATACAAATGAAATTCCCCTTCCACTTGGCTATCATAATATTCACATAAAATTACAATGCCATGAATCATTCACGTCAGTCAGAAATCCACAATTTTTTTTTTAGATCTCATACAATACATCTGATAAGATAATGCATAGGGAGAGAATATAATTGAGGCAGCAGACAGGACTCTGCCTTTGATCAAAATGACAAGACCCTCCCACTGCAAATACTGGGGCCCATCTTTTCCTTATTCTCTTCCCAAAGGTATTTCAGAAACACGGTCTTGACTTACTTGAGTTGTACGGAATATCCACGAGACAGAAGAGGGTGACCTTGCGATAAATAAATGGCTTTATAAAGCAACGTGACTGTTGCAAACAAGGCAAGGAATGAAATGCATTGGGGAGAAAATGTGTGCTGAGTGTAAGCAAAGGCCAAATCTGAGCCCGACAGAGAAGCGTGAGATTCTCAGGGGTCATTCATCCAGAGACTCGTCCTTACTGCTGGCCTGAAGCTTTGGGGCCGTTCACCTTCTATGCAATAGGTTTCCATTTCCTTCTCGCAGTGTCCCAAGGATAGTTGTTATCACACGGCCATTTCTGGTCCTGAGCTGTGACCAGGAGGCAGTGCGTCAGTCTGGACTGGAACACTAATAACCTGTGTGTAAACTCGTTCAGAGCTGCGTTATGTCGATGCAAAATCACAGCTCGCACCTTAAGGGAAACAAGAATAGGTTTGTTCTCAAGCCGGATACAAATACAGTCTTTGAACAGGATTCTGGCTACTGAAGTTTTTTTTACAACAGCAGGACAACATCATTACTCTAAGTATTCAAAGAGTGTAACTGTAGGAGCATCACGTCGGTGGGTTGCAAATCAGGTGAGTCTGTGTTTTATGCCCAGATGACATTTGATGCTATCCACCTCTCTGGCTTTGGCAGAGCCTGGTAACCACGGGGATGATGTTAAGATTATCACAGAGATGAGCATAAATAGCTATTGACAGGGCTAATGATAGCCCAAGGTATTTTGGCTCCTGACTTGCAATATGCGGCTTCCCCACAATCACAGTCTAGTCAGTCAAGGGTATAGAATTGGCTCAGCTGTGGATTTTTTCTTTTCTGGGAACATAAGTTCAAATTTCTACTTTGTGCCTAGAAACCTCTAAGGCAGTGTGGTCAGTCTGTCAGTCTCACCCAGTGTGACCCATGATGTGTATAATGGGAGTAAGTGTAGCAAAGTTTGATCAAAGTGAAGACGAGTTCAGCTAGACAGGAGGAATGGCTGAGAGCGGTCTATTATAGGACACGGGGGCTACGTAGTACTCATGATGTATTGTAAACATCAAAATTGCTTTAAAAAAACCTATTTTATGTGTTCCTACCACAGAAATAAAAGTAATTGAGGGGATTCAATTCAATTAGCTTAGCTGAATCCATCGTCAATGTATTATTGTATCAAAACATCACATTGTAGATGTGTAGATTGCCAATGCCAGTTTTAAAACAATTAAAAAGAACAATATTTACAATTTCAGGCTTCGAAGAGAATGAACACCATTGCCTAAAGTGGAAGGTGATCTTTGATATTAGCTTCCAGCTAGCCACTGTGGGGGAAACCCTGCTAGTTAAACTCAAAGCCTACCATGACCGGATAGGTCATATGAAATCAGCGCAAAATGGAGGACTCCCTTTACCAGCAGGGCTTCCACTTCTGCTTCTCCGATCTTGACTGGGGAGCCTGATGTCCCAAACCCTGTACTCAGGGAAGGTTGTGTAGTTCTTGGCAGACCTATGAACTTCATCCCCCACCACCCGCCACCTCCCCCCACCCCAAGAACCTATCTAGAAAGCTCCTGTGATTCCTGGAAGGCCTCTCCATGAAATGAGGCATTGACAGAACTTTAAGCTCTAGCCAATGATTTTCATTTACCCTGACAGCACCTTCCCACTCTCCAAGGTCCACATACACTCCTGGCTCACCCTGAATAACCTGCGTGTGTACATGCCCACTTTGAAGAAGAATAAGCACACAAGCTAACATCATCTAAGATGGCTGTTTCTTTGAAGATCATCAGAGAAGGCCTTCTCTAAAGAACTTTAACACTAAGATCCTCAGAGAAGCTCTCCCCACACCCCCACTCCCAGCAAGACCAGGATCCTTCAGAACCCCACCCGTTCTGGACTTTAATTCATCCTTCCAGTCTGGTGTGCAGTGGCATCTGGATACCCTGAGAGTGAGGAAGCAGAGGATGTGATACCACAGCTGGACCCCTAACCCACACACCACAAGTCACCTTCTTTATAATTAAAACTATTTTATATCATGTAAATATATGGATTTTTATAACATAGAAACATATTATAGAACATATCTTGATCGTGATTTCCTCTCCCTTCACTCCTCCCATTCCCACTCCATCTCCCTTCTCCCCCTCTCAAAAACAAAAACAAAAGAATCCTCTAGAATGAAAATCAAAGCACACAAACAGAAAAGCAAACAAAACACCCCAACAAAGCTCTACCTGCTCAGAGGATAAGGGGAAGGGAGATAGGGGAAGGATTGGGGGAGGGGGTGACAGGGAGGAGGGCAGTGAGCTGGATGTAAAGTGAATAAATAAATAAGTAAGTAAATAATAAAAATATACTTGCACTTCTTCCTTTCCTACTTTTATCCCCCGGGCCTTCTTCAGTTGTCTTATTGCTTTGTCTAAGCAATAAGTAGTGTACTATACTGAATAAGCATGGACACAGTGGACATCTTTTGTCTGGTTCCTGATTGCAGAGGCAATGCTTTGAGTTGCTCTTCACTCAGGATGATGTTGACCGGGGGCTTGCTGTAAATTACCTCTGCTATGTTGAGATATTCCCTTTGTATCCCTTGCCACTGTAGGACTTTTATTGTGAAGGAACATTGAAATGTTCTGTGGGACTTTTATTGTGAAGGAACATTGGAATGTGCTAAAGGCCTTTTCTGCATCTAGTCAGATGATCATATGGGGTTTTTTGTTGTTGTTGTTGTTGTTGTTGTTTGTGTGCTTATTTGTTTGTTTTTAAGTCTGTTTATGTGCTGGATTAAGTTTATTGATTTTCATATGCTGGACCATCCCTGCATCTCTGGGATGAAACCAACCTGATCATGGTTGGTGATCTCTTTTTGGTGTGTTCTTGAATTCAGTTTGCAAGTTTTATACTGAGAGTGTTAACAACTCTTTTCATGAAGGGTTACCGGTCTATAATTTGCTTTTTCGTTTTTTTCTTTTCTGGGTCTTTATCCGGTGAGGTATCAGGATAATAGTCACTTCCTAAAAAAGAAATAGGAAATGTTCCTTCAGTTTCTATTTTGCAAAATAATATGATGACCACTGATACTCACTTTTCTTTGAAGGTCTTATAGATTCTACACTGAATTCATTTGATCCTTGAATTATTCGCAGTGGAAGTTTTTACTTACTGTTTTCTAACTCACTGCTTAATTATTTATTTCATCTTAATTTAAGCTCTGTAGGTCACATCTATCAAGAAATTCCTACATTTATTTTAGATTTTCCAGTTTGGTGGAATACAGATTTTAAAAGTATAGCATGATGATTCTTTGAATTTTTGTAATATATGATGCAATGTTTTCTTTAATTTCATCTTTAATTTTATTAATTTGAACATTTGTGTCTTTGGTGAGTTTGGCTAAAGGTTTGTCAATCTCATACAAACTTGGTAGAAGACTTTCTCAAAGACTTAACTTCATTTCACGGAATCTTTGTATTAATTATTATGTCTCCCCCATCGATGTTAGACATGAGTCTGATTACTTCTTTTCTATCCTCTTAGGATGCTATTTACTCTTGTTCTAGATCTTTTGAATGCACTGCTAAGTGACTAATATGAAATCTCTCCGATATTTTGGCGTAGGCACTCAGTACTGTGGATGTCGATCCTTAGTACTGTGAGCGTCTCTCTTAGGACTGCCTTCTGTTGGTGTTCCATACAGTTCCGTCATATTGTGCTTTCATTTTCATTCAATTCTAAAACCGTCTCAATGTCCTTCCCAATTTCTGTCTTCCTTTGATATTGAGTTGTGCGTTTTCCCTGAATTCACATCTCTTTTGCTGTTTCTGTGGTTGATGCTATCCCACTTTAATCCATTGGACTCAGAGAGGATGCAGGATGCTTTTTTTTGTCCCCCCCCCCCAGATTGGTTGAGACTCGCTTGTTGTCCTAACACACAATCAATTTTGGAGAAAGTTCCATCACCTCCTGAGGAGAAATGTGCTCATTAATGTTTGGTGTAGGGCGTTCTGTACTTGGCTGCAAGGTCCATTTGATTCATGACATTAACTCCAGAATCTCTGGGCTTAGTTATCGTCTGATGACCTGTCTATTAAAGGAATATAGTTCCTGAAGTTATCCAGTGTTACTGTGTTCAGGTCAATATGTGATTTTGGCATTAACGGTGTTTCTTTTATCAACTTGGCTTCCCTTGATTTGGGGGGCATAAACTTTTAAAATTATATCTCCCTGGTGGATTTTGCTTTTAAAGAGTATGTAGTATAATTCACTATCTCTTCCCAATAGTTTTGGCTTGAAGTCTGTCTTTTTTTTAGATATTAAGATAACTATGCCTATTGGCTTATTGGGACAATACCTCTTCTCATTGTTTTTTATTAAATTGATGTCTGTCCTTGATAGTGAGTTATGTTTCCTGGATAACACAGAAAAATGGATCCTGTTTTCAAATACAATCTGCTAATCTGTGTCTGTTGTTTTTTGAGATATAGAGTTTTTTTGTTTTTGTTTTTTGTTGTTGTTGTTGTTGTTGTTTTGTGTGTGTGTGTGTGTGTGTGTGTGTGTGTGTGTGTGTGTGTGAGTGTGGTCCTACCTGTCCTGGAACTCAACATGTAGACCAGGCTGGCCTCAAACTGACAGAGATCTGCTTGCCCCTGCCTCCCCATTTCTGGAATTCAGGGCATAAGCCACCACTATGTCTTTTTATTGGGGGGAATTAAGACTACTAATATTGAGAGTTATTGATTAAAAACTAGATATTGATTCCTGTTATTTTGTTTGTGATGTGGGGTTTTCCATTTCTTTTGATTTGCTGTTATAGGTCACTTCAATGTCTTTTTATTATGTAATGTTTTCCTTTCTCAGTTGACTATGATTCTCTTGCAATCGACCAATCTTGCCTGGAATCTGTAGTCTCACAGACCTTGGATCCTTTCAGAGTCTTCATTGAAAAGCCAGGTGTTATTCTAATGCACCTGCCTTCATTGGCAGTGTGGTCTTTTCCCCTTCCAACCCTGAACATCCTTTCTTTGCTTTATGCCATTTAGTGTTTGGTGTTATTTTTATGTGCCATGGGTAATTTCTTTTCTGATCTAATCTATTTGTTATTGTGTGAGCTTCTTCTACCTTGATATATATCTCTTTCTTTAATTTGGGATAATTTTTATGATTTTAAAAATATATTTTCTGTCTAGTTGTCCTGGCATGCTCTCCTTCCTTCGTACTTATTATTGATTTGGCCTTGTCATGGCTGAGAATTTCTCCAGGTTTTGTACCTGGATTCTTTAAGAATTAACATTTTCTTTGACTGAGGTATCTCTTTCTTCTACCTTCTTTATAACCCGAGATTCTCTTTTCCGTGTCTTTTCATCTGTTGTTGAGGCTTATCTCTGAGGTTTTTGTTTGACATCTTGAATTTTTCATTTCCAATTTTATTTCAGTTAGATTTTCTTTAGTGATTCTATTCTTTTGTTAAATTCTACTTTTATGTCTTGAGTTGTTTTCGACTGTGGAAATACGTTCATTTCCTTGAAATAACTTTCCTCATTATTTTACATTAAAGTGATGTATGCCCTTGATAGTGAGGTATGTTTCTTTTCATTCAGCTGCTTGTGTTTTAATGGCCTTCATTAAGGCATTTATTTATATCCTTTTGAAGGTTCTTGAAAATATTAACACTTGATTTTCAAAGTCAGTGTCTCACATTTTAGCTACATTATTTCTCTCAGGGCCTACTGCCATAGTATTCTTGGCTTCTGAAAAACGTGTATTGTCTTAGTTGTTCCTGTTGGTGTTTTTGTGCTGGGTTCTATGTATCTGGTGTTATGATGTTTGAAGTGTTTCTCTATATAGACATCTGGTCACATATTTGTTCGGTGAGTGTTTGGTCTTTGCTTGCTGTTGTTCACTCTGGGTCTTAGCCAACCGAAGTGGGGTCCCTGTTAGAGAATATTTCCTTTGGTCAGCATGGGTCACAAAGGACAATGTGTGCAACCATCCTTTAATGCTTTCTTCCACAGTTTTCTGCATCTTTCCAGTCCCTTCAAAGACTTCCTTAGCAACCTTGGGTTCTACGTCTCAATTTTTTTTCAACACATCCCATTGAGAAATATGCCCACCCCAAGGAATAAAAAGGTTTAATTATTGACATTCTGTCTTTTTTTTTACAACAGAGATGAAACTTAAGGCAAATAAATAGCAGATCATGAAAGTTCAAAACAACAAATCATTGTGGAAGGGCATGGATGATGTCTGTCCAGTACTGTGTCAGGTGTGAGCAGGGCATTCAAGTAACAATCATGACTGCTAGCGAGTGTCAGACAGAATTGGGCACAAATCCTCCCACTGTCACAAGCTTTTGGGACATTAGTTAAGAAATGCAAATTTTCTACCCTCATTTTCCACATCTCCTAAACTGGACAAATGTGTGTGTGTGTGTGTGTGTGTGTGTGTGTGTGTGTGGTTGTTGCTGTTGTTGCTGTTGTTGTTGTTGTTGCTGTTATTGTTGTTATGAAGATTTAATAGAGAGCAAAGTGAATATTGTGCCCAATATCTAAAGTAAAATTGTAGAATAAATCCTTCTACTACCATTCTATATCATCATCATCATCATCATCATCACATAACACTTTGCATGTTTTAGAAAGTTAGAAAGTTAGAATGTTTCCCACTGATGTTTCTTTAATGATCTCCTTGAGAAGTTCCCCTTACCCTTAAGTTCATCTTGAGCTCTCTAATTTCCCGGAGGCCTTCTGTTTCTATATGGGTTAGAACCAATTAAAACCAACGCCTTATATCTGCATTCATACTCTTTCTCTTCCATAGGATAGTAAAGATTTAACTCACATACTCTTTGGAATTTTCCTATAATCAGATAAATCACACAGTTTCTTTGGGTCAAGACTACTTCATTAAAGTGCCTCTCAGTTTTATAGAATCCATTTCCCAGAAAATGAACTTCAAAACTCAAGAGGGAAGAAGTGTGTGGGTGTGTGTAGGTTCTTATGTGAATTTCTAAGTGTCTAGAGGTGTATGTATTTGTGTGAGTGTTTGTGGTATTTGTGAGCATATGGGTATGTGTTTGTGTGTGTGTATTTATGCATGCTTGTATATGTGTGTGTGTGAGTATTTAAGTGTAGGTGCTCATGTGAATTTTTAAGTGTGTAGAGGTATATATATTTGTGTGGGTGTTTCTGTGTGTATGTATGCATGTTTGTTTATGTTGTAGGTATGTGTGGGTACTTGTATTTGTATGTGTGTGTGTGTGTGATGTATGAATGTAGCATGTATGTATGTGTGCATGTGTGTGTAAATGTGTGTATGTGTGTTTGTGTGTTGTAGCTGTATGTGTATGTTGGCTTTTGTGATCAATTTATATCTATTTTACTTGACCTTGGAAGAAAAGTCACCAAAGGAGTCAATGGCAAATCAGGTCTGATTTCCATGGAGATCCAAAGCTAAGAGATTTGATGGCCTCAAATTTCTGAGAATAGAATTGTGAATTTTAAAATCACAAATCATCTATGATGCTGGCCAGTTCCTTGTTATGTTACCATTTACAGCTTAGTAGTCAGCTTCAATTTCTTTACATACATTGTGTATACTCTCAGTATTCTAAGTTTATTCTGGGTAACAAATAATATAATACAGGAGGATCCTGTAAGCATTATGCAATTATTATGAAGCTTTTTGTCTAGTGAGGCTCAAGCCATTCCCAGAGGGATGGAGGATCATGGAAATTTTAAGACACATACACACAGAGTTACAATATACAAATACATACTCTCACATATACAATTTTGATTAGGTCAATTCAGAACTTTAACAAATACTTTAAATTTTAAGTATTGCATTTGGTTACTTTTTTCTCAAATATTCTCTGGCATTGTTTTATAGTGTGGAGGAAACCATTTTCTCCAAAGCTTACATTTTAGATGAAGGAATTACACATCACCAGTGAATTGAGAGCCAATATGATCTTGGAGGATACTGGCAAAGGGACGTGGGGCTTTGGTGTGGATCTTAGGGACTTTTTCCAAGTTCAGTACCACTGAAATCTGTTTTCCAAAGCAACAAGTAATTCAAGGTCCTCATTTCTGAAGATCACCATGCACTGAAATGTTCAAATATTGGTGTGTGTGTGTGTGTGTGTGTGTGTGTGTGTGTGTGTGTGTGTTTGTGTGTGTGTTGTGTTCCTATAGAGCTTATATAGAATGTTGGCAAAATTACATTTGACATTATAGAGAGATCATTCTATTGTGATCTAATTTAGCATGAGTTTGCCTAATATAATCTAATCTAAAACGCCTTTGTTTCCAGAGAAATTCTAATAAATTTACCTGTAAGCCAAAAAGCCAAACCAAGCCAAACAGGAAGAGAGAGGCAGTGAGAAGAGTACAGAAGCTGTGGTGGAAGCGCAAGCCCCTTCCTGTTGGAGACATTGAAGAAGATCATGCAAAGACAAGGGTTTCTCTGTCAATGGCATCTTCCTTAAGATGGATCTGGGTACAGAGTTGTACTCCTTTAACATGTTCAGTGGGAACAGGGGAACTCTATAGACTTGTGTCCAGCCTGGGAGGACATATCCACTCTGCCCTGGATAGAGCTCCTGGACTTTTTTGTTCTGGCCTGCAGAGACAAAGCATACCTTGGAGACTGGTGGTTTGAAAGAGAATGGCCCCTATAGGCTCATAGGTTTGAATGCTTGGGAATGTTTGGCCACCAGAGAGTGGAACTATTCGAAAAGATTACGAGGTGTGGCCTTGTTGGAGGAGGTGTGCCGTTGGCTTTGAGGTTTCAAAAGGTCAAGCCAAGCCCAATGTCACTCTTCTTGCTGCCTGAGAATCAGGATGTAGAACTCTCAGCTTCTCTTCCAGGACCATATCTGCCTGCATGCTGCTGTTTCCTGCCATGATGATAATGGACTAAACTTCTAAAACTGTGAGATAGCCCTAAGTAAACATTTTCTCTTCTAAGAGTTGCTGTGGCCATAGTGTCTACTCTCAGTAAGAGTACAGTGACTAAAACAGAGATCTTGTAACTGGCATGGACCTAAGTATGACATGCTAAGTGATTGGCCCTGCACTGCTTGCTTGGGGAAGGTAGCCTTGAGAAGATCTGGGATACCATGAAGAAGGCTGACTTTTACACAGGAACTACTGGTGTGTCACGTGACTCCCCAGCCTTGGTGGGTGGCAGAAAGGAGCTTACAGGAATGCAAAATGGATTTGTGATACATTCTTGGAAAAGGTTCCCCTCCCCTTGTCAAAATCTATCAATCTAAACTTCCTTTAAATGTATTTTGCTTTTGTCCAAAGTCTTCTGGAAGGGCTGGCACACAGGAATTCATAGTCATACTCTTTACCTGGTTTTCTCTTCATTCTCGTATAAGTGGAGACTATCAAACCCAACAAAAAATGGAGCTCAGCCATTAGGGGACTTGTCTACTACTCACAAGAATCTCCCAGTGAGGGCTGACTCTGTAAAAACATGTCCGTTATTATCTTTGAGTTTCAAATAGAGGAGCAGACTCCTCAGGGCTATAACCCTGCAAAACTCTTTGTTGTGGGAAAACTTAAGGTTTCAGTTACCCATCATGTATTGAGGAACCACATTCTGGAAAGCCTTCCCCAACCCTGTGTAAAGCAGAAAATAACTTACTTGTTCTCTCCAAGAAAATAGCATCCTTTGTTAAAAGACTGTACATCACTGGTCAGTTTAATCTCCCAAGACTGAAGGCGTGTGTGCCTGCCATTTTGAGTTAAGAAAACAAATGTATTTCTCATGCACTGTGGTTTGGGCCACGTAGGTCTGAGGGAAGCTACCTCTTTACTGGCCCTGGTGACACAAATCACGTGCACATTTTCCCAGATCCCTTCCTCTAAATACTGAACTCCCATGATTATTTTCTCTCCCTGGGACTTCTGTGTATCCATCATTCTAGTGGTTCCTAATGTCAGTTCTGCCTGGAGCAAGCCCTTTCCAACCGCAGCTAAGTGCCTTGTCTAACTTTGCATTTCAGGGAGGGTGAAAGCTGAAAGTATCAGAAGGCCGGGGTGCTTTTATGTGAAAAACATGAACCCTGAGGATACTGGAGAGCCCAGAGGAAGGGGAAGGATGCTCAGTGGGAGAGGACACAGGTTAAAGGTGACCCCAGAATGGCTTGCTCAGGAACATTGGGTCCAGCTCTGGGAACAGCTCTTGGACCATAGGTCAGGGATGCATGCAGACCCTGAAGTTCCGTAGTTCTAAGCTTAGTGCTGGGCTGGGCTTTCTAGGTCCTTCATCTGCCCTGGACTCAGTAGGGTGAGGCTCACTCGATGTTTCAGTGCTCAGGTCCTGGGCAATCTGCACTAGGAAGATAAAGTCATGCCCATTTCTTAAGGCACATTTTCTGGTAGACAATTTATATACACTGCAGAAGTTATAAAAGATTAGTTTTCTGTAATGGAGTTTCACTGGATACATTAACTACACTTCAGGTAGGCCCTGTGCCCAGTAGTAGATGACCAATATCAAATGTTTGTAGACCTTTTGTTGCTTATTTCTTTATTTGGGCTTTTCATTCTTTCTGTCTTTTATCTTTTTTTTTCTTTTTGTCTTACTGGTATTTTTCATATAGTAATGCCTTCTGATTTTGTGTTTTTGTGGTGTGTATGTGTGTACTTCTTGTGGGTTTTCTGAGAGCAGTTGTTTGCTTTGTCTGTGTTTTAAACAGAGAAACAAAGACAAAGGCTTGTGTGGGTGGGGAGGCTCTGGAAGGGCTTTGGAGAGGGAAAACATGATCAGAATATATTGTGTGAGAAAAAAATTTCAATTAAAAAATTAGCTGTTAAACTTGAAAAAACTTTGAATATTAGTGTATGATTAAAATTGCCTATAACTCTCTCCCCAGAGGCAGAGATTCTTAATGTGAAGGTGTATTTCTTCCTACTTTATTTTTTCTATGCTCACGTATATGAAAATATATATTTCTTCATAAGTGAGGTCATTGTTGGCACATAATTCTGAATTCTTTCCTCACATAATATTAGAGGAGGAACTGTTTTTCATTCATTAAATAATAAGTACTACTAATGGATAAATGCTGTTCCATTACATAGCTTTAATCAGCCTGCTCTCTGCCACTCTGTCTGGCTATTTCAGGTATGTAAGAGTGTCTCACTAAGACCCTAAAGTCTATGTAACATGAGGTGAAATGAGCCAGAAGGGCAGCACCTCTGGGAGGGATCAAGCTCTCCCAGCAGTGTCAGGCCACAGTAATAGGAAGGAAGATGGCTCTACCACAGCAGTGTCTCCCTCTTGGTGCTTCCCGCTGTCTGCCACAGGCAGGGGATTGTGTGGGATTGAGGAGGACTGGGAGGACTGTGGGAGACTTTAAGTAGGCACGGCCTACTGTGGCTTTGTAAGACTTGAACAGACCCCAAACCATTTGGATGGTTATCTTTCTTTGTCTCCTTGGAGCCCTTCTAACCCCACAAGAGCGACTGTATATTCAAGTAAGAATGGCAGCGCTTCACAGTGGATGGGACCGTTGACCCAGTAGCCAAGGCTAGACCAATCAGAAGACTTGACAAGTGGAAAGGACTCTGAGAGGAACATCCTCAGCATCCAAGGAATGATGCTGAGAGACTGTGGGTCCTGTCACTCAGGGGTCAGAAAGAAGAACACCAGTGCTCAGCTCATCTTAGCCTTTTGGTTCAATCCAAGAGCTCAGCCCTGGGTGATGATGGGTTCATTCAAGGTGAGCCTTCCTCTCCCAGTTTAACCTTCTTGGAAACGACATACCCAGAGGTGTTTTCATGGTGATTATAAACCCAGTCAACTTAACAGTGAGGATCAACGATCACAATGAGATCAAACTGAGCTCTTCAGAGAGACATAACTTCATTTTCTAAGATTATTTTGTGCATATTACTGTCCTTATAGGATAAAATTGCCTTGGTTTCTTTGGGAACAAATGCCTTTAAAGAAATGTCTTCACATTTTGCTCACAAGTTCTTAGGCATATCCACACAAAGAAACCATCTACATGAGAGGCGCCAGATTCAATGATAGGAATGGTTGTTTTGTCACAAAGAACACTTTTGTGTCATCTCTGTCTATCTCTGTTCTTAGGAACAGAGGGTGTCTGTAGCGAATTCTCAGCCTCACTCAGCAGAGCCCTCAAGCACCTGGGCTTTTAGTATAAACTTTTAAGACATGATGTTAAAATCTAGCTCCATCAAAGCTTGTAGTTATTTCTTCCAATGTCCTGCAGATTTCAGCTCCCCGGGTTTTTAGCTTCCAGTCTTGCTGAGTATCACTTCCTCTTCCACTGTGTCAGCGTGTCACACACAACTCACAGAACATTGGACACGTCACGTCATCCATGTCGGATACCACGCTCTTCACAGGTGGCATGCAACTTTGGATGAGGGCTTGGGAGAGAAGTTGGATCCTGAACTCTGACTCCAAAGTGTATCTGTAGGAATCCTGGGGTATGGCCAAACACCATGTGACCATGCAGCTGCTGGCTTCCCATGTCTGTTTTGTTGTTGTTGTTGTTCACTGGACAGAAGCTCTGTGCAGAACACAGCACAGCAAACTCTTCCTCACATTGGAGAAAGAAAACCCACAATTGTTCCTCTTCCTTGTTCTCTGGCCCTGGTGATTCCTGTGCTGGCTTCCACCAAGGGGCACTTAGATGGCCAGTGCCACGTCAGGGTTTTTCCTTGATTCAGAGTGGCAATCTCCCCCTATCCCCATCTTCCATTTCCTCCTCCTTCCATAGGAAGGCACTTGCAAATGCTCCTGTTGTGTTAAATGGAGGAGCAGGAGGATGGCCCACTGTGCTGATCCTGAGATAATCTAACAGCTTGCTTATGCATCTATTTGGCTTGGATGGAAAATTAGAGGCGCTTTAATGTGCTGGCAGCATTAAGCAGAGAAGCACTCCCCGGAGTGAGGAGTTAGGCACATCACAGCAGGCTCTGATGAAGGCTGCCACCATGTTAGGACAGGCAGTAGCCTGGAAGCCATGAAGGTGGATGCTCTCATGAAGAGAGTGTGCTATGTTGGAGGGGGGCATCTTCAGGCTGAGCTATCTCAGAGCTGAGGAGCTTCAGAATGGAAAAATACCACAGGGATTTTTTTTTCTGGGTGCCCACATCAGAGTGGGTAATTGAATTGAGGTCTTTAAATATGGACACATAATGCAGTTCGGTCAGATGAGCACTTTGGATTTTCGTAATTAGTAGCTAGAGGTTTGATGAAGTGTGGGAGGGAGGAGGGAAGAAAGTCTATTTTAGGATATTGGAGTGATAAGGCCTTTGCGTGTTTTTATCAGTTCATGTAGAATTTGACATATGGTAAACAGGAAAAGATAGTATTTAAAAACCCCATAAATACATGGGGTTGGGGAAAAAAATCCTATCAAAGCAAAGAATGGAATGTCTGCCAGCCCCACTCCCCTGCCTTCAACAGTAGAGTAACACAAAAGGCCTGCATGTCATTGTGGGAAGCAGATCCAGCAACATAGAAAGATCCTGGATGCCACATTAATTAATGCAGCCCAGTTGTGCCCAGTCCTCCAGACCCAGTTGGTGTCGCCTACTGGTCTCTATATTTAGAAACTCTAGCCCCAGGAGTGCCAGCACCTCCAGGAGAAACCAAGGTTTTGGTTGATTCAATTTGGCACATTTCTTTCTTTCTTTTCTCTCCCCCCACCCCTTTTTATGGCTTTCTGTCAAAGTCCTCAAATTAATGCCATGTTATGTTGACTGTTTTGTTTCTTAATGCAGTGAAGCTGTCTTGAAATGAGAATCAAGAGTTTTTTTAGAAACTTGCATTGACATCATAATCGTATCATAATAAAAACCGAAATGGGACCTCATAGCTGAGCGTGGACACGTCGACTGTCAAGGCAGGTATTAAATAAAAGAGACTTTTAAGCAATGTTTTAACATAATTTTTGCTGAAGCTTTTTTAAATGTCAAGGCAAACATAGTAATCACAGATAAATGGCATTCTCCTCTGTCACTAATTTAAAAAAAAAAACAACAACAACAAACTGAAAATTTGATATCTAGGTAGCTTATCTTGGGTTAGATGACAGGTAACTTGTTTGGGGGGTTAGGAATTTGAGGGCCTTTCTAGAGGTCTTACTGAGAAATCAACAGTGATTTGATGAGGCGATAATTGAAAAAAAGTTGAAAGTATTGAGAAAATATTAAAGCCAGTACAAAGTACTTTTGGTAGATGAGTAATAGCCGTGTGTAAAATAGTTCACTCTGCCTGAAGAAAATTCAGCATTCCAGGAAATTCTGCCTATAGATCTTATGAGGAAAAGTTTCCATCTCTCTTCAAGACAGGAAATTGTTCCACAATAAAATATGGAAAAAGAGGATTTTATTTTCAGTATTAGCCAAATTGTGTTACAGCAGTACACCAGTGCTCAAACACATCTTCATATGTTTGCCTGTGCATGTGTGTGTGTGTGGGACGAAGGCTCAGCCCAGTCGCAGTCAAAACAGACTCATGGCCAACAGTTCCTGACCTGACAGGATTCCACCCTTCACTCTCCACCAGTGGGAATTGGCTAGGGACAACCGGCACCAGCGTACCTGGACCTAGCATCCCAGTGTTACCAGCCTTCAGGGTCTAGGCTGCATGTCTGCAGGTTCTTAGCTTCTTATGTGAGAATGAAAGAAAAGCCCACACTGATTGCATTGTCCCGAGGGAACTTAGTTGAAAGCAGAGCTGTAGAAGAGGTGAGAATAGATGCCTAGAGATTAGCAGGACAAAGAGTGAAGGTGCTGGTTGCTTAGGCTTCCTCCCGAGGCACACACAGGAAAGAGGGGTTTGTACTAACAGTGAGGGCAGTTCTCTGTTCTTATGGATAGATTTGGTCCAATAATCACTTTCTACTGTGCATTGTCCCTTCCCAGAACGTATCTGATTTGAATTATGTGCATGCCAGTTACAAATAGGCTGTATTAGTCAGGGTTCTCTAGAGTCCCAGAACTTATGGATAGTCTCTATACAGTAAGAGAATTTGTTATGATGACTTAGTCTGTAATCCAACTCCCCAACAACCGTCAGCTGTGAATGGGAAGTCCAAGGATCCAGTAGTTGCTCAGTCCCACAAAGCTAGTTGTTTCAGCTGGTCTCCTGTAGAAGTAGATTCCAACAGATGTGCTGGCTAGTCAATGCAAGCAGGCAAAGAAGAGCGAATCTTCCTTCTTCCAGTGTCCTTATATTGATTGTTCTCCAGCAGAAGGTGTGACCCAGATTAAAGATGTGTGCCACCATGCCTGGATCTGGGAATTCTTTTGTCCCAGGATGACCTTGAACTAAGGGATCTCCTTGCCTCAGTCTCCTGGGATTCATAGCCACACTGTCTCAAGATCTCCATGCCAAGATTCAGGTCAGAAACTTGTGGCTCCCAGTCTCAAGATCTGGATCATAGGTGAGCCTTCCAGTTCTGGATTGTAGATCATTCCAGGTATAGTCAAGTTGACAACCAGGAATAGCCATTGCATAGGCATAAGGTGCTACATAGGGAATTCCCTCTGAAAGTTTTCTTGGGGTCAGTTTCTCCATATTGTGCATACACTCAAAGCCAGTCTGGGACCAGACTTATCTACCTTCACCCAGATTCATTCAGGAATTTTTTATTAGATACTTTCTATATATACATTTCAAATTTCAAATGCTATCCCGAAAGTTCCCTATACGCTTCCCCCACCCTGCTCCCCTACCCACCCACTCCCGCTTCTTGGCCTTGGCATTCCCCTGTACTGGGGCATAGAAAGTTTGCAATACCAAGGGGCCTCTCTTGCCAGTGATGGCCGACTACGCCATCTTCTGCTACATATGCAGCTAGAGACACAAGTTCTGGGGGTACTGGTTAGTTCATTGTTGTTCCACCTATAGGGTTGCAGACCCCTTCAGCTCCTTGGGTGCTTTTTCTAGCTTCTCCACTGGGGACCTTGTGTTCCATCTTATAGATGACTGTGAGCATCCACTTCTGTATTTGCCAGGCATTGGCATAGCCTCATACGAGACAGCTATACCAGGGTTCCTTCATCAAAATCTTGCTGGTATATGCAATAATGTCTGGGTTTGGTGGCTGATTATGGGATGGATCCCCGGGTGGGGTAGTCTCTGGATAGTCCATCCTTTCCTCTTAGCTCCAAATTTTGTCTCTGTAACTCCCTTCATGGGTATTTTGTTTTCTATTCTAAGGAGGAACAAAGTATCCACCCATTGGTCTTCCCTCTTCTTGATTATCTTTTGTTTTGCAAATTGTATTTTGGGTGTTCTATGTTTCTGGGCTAATATCCACTTATCATGAGTGCATAGCTAATGACTTCTTTTGTGATTGGGTTACCTCACTCAGGATGATATCCTCCATATACATCCATTTGTCCAAGAATTTCATAAATTCATTGTTTTAAATAGTTGAGTAGTACTCCATTGTGAAAATGTGCCACATTTTCTGTATCCATTCTTCTGTTGAGGGACATCTGGGTTCTTCAGGAATAATATTGAATAGAAACTCCACAAAAGAGAGTTATAGATGGCGCCATGGGGAACAAATAGTTATTGCTTATAGTGGGGTTTGTGAATAGCCAAAGTCAAATGGTGTCTGGTTTGCTACCCTGTTCCCTATGTGTTTCTGCTTCACCAGGTCCAGGTTGTGAGCTCTCTAGATGTTTTGTTGGGGTTTTCACAGAGTGTTCATGCCTCTATGTACACCTTTCTTCATGAGTTGGATCTCTGGCCCACACTGCATGGGAAGAGCATACCAGTCTTGCTATAATTCCCTAATGGTTTATATGGCAATAATTGGGTTAATTAAATATTTTATAACGATCATCAACCCTTAGTAAGAACAACAGCATTTCTATCTACTATATGCTTTTTCTTTGAATAAACTTTCCCTGCTATTTTGCAATCAATGTGGGCTTTTGTTTCATTCTTATACAGGAGGCCAAGAACATGGAAATATACAGTCCAGACTCTGACCACTGTTAACATTGTGGTTCCAGGTCTAGGTCTTCACTGGTGCACGTTGTTCCTAGACTCTTCTGATCCACCTGCCTGGGAAAATGCAGAGTGTACTACAGTCCTGAGCACGAGATATTCCAAAGATAAAGGATTTGGGTCCTGAATAAGCAAAATAAATCCTTAGTGATCCTTCAGGCTACAGAAATGGGAAAAGGATGAAAGCATCTTTCTAGAAGATGCTTCTGGCTCCATGAATAAGCTTAGATGCACAGCCCCTAGAATCTCACAAGGAATGCTCTGGAGCCGGCAGGGCCAAAGGCTGCCTAGAGAGCTCCACAGAGGGTGGAGGGATCATCCTCTGGTGCTCTGCACTCTGTTCTCAGGCTGCTTTGGGCTCCATGGATCTCTAATGCTGCTAGTCAGGACCATGGTGCTGGTCAGAGAAGACCATTGGCTGTAGAGAGAAAGATGGAAGAGTGAACCTCAGAGAGGTTTGCTGGGTAAATACAGAATGCATACATTTAAATGAGAACAGGTAATTTAAGACACATAGCACGTTTTTCTCCCAAAGGAGGTAAATTAATCAGCACGGAGTCATAAATTAAATTTCCAAGTTGCATCGATATGATACGCTATTTAAGCAATTGGTCAATCTCAAACCTTCCAATAAATTTGCTATCTAAGTAAAATAAACAGTTTATTTTGCCTTTTGCTTTCAGAGATGAAGTAATTGGTTTGAGACCCTTAAAGAAGATACTATCTTCTTTAAAGAAACATGATATCCTCCATATACATGTAACTCACCCATCTTCCAATCAACAGCACCCAGGGATTCCCCAAAATGTGCAAGATAGAGGACAAAGCACATGCACAGGACATTCAAACATCCAGCAAGCAGAGTCCATTGAAAATTTGTAGTCTGAGACACCAAGAAAATCTGGAGAATTTTAAAGGTATTTATGCTTATTTCGTTACTTTAAAACCAATATTTACCCACTGGTTTGTATTTTTAAACTGATATCTAAACTGAATTGCGAGCTATGGACAAATAACATGTCCCATGGTAAAGCCTGTGTCCACGACTACCCTCCCAAGGACCCGGCCTGCTTTAATTATTCCACCAGTTAGAGTCTGAAACACTGTTTCAATCTGCAACATTGTGCAACATTGACACAACTTTGAACATCTTATATGTTTTGCTTTGATTATGGACTTATTTATACTCACTCAAAGTAGAAAGAAGAGTTTAAGAAAGCATAACATTTCATCCATCTTTAATAGTTACTGACTTGTGACCTGTTGGATTTGCTCCATACTGTCTTCCCAGCCCCAGGATTCCACATTTGTGTAGGAGTCCTAACACTCGCTGTCTGCTGCTCTCTGTGCCTTGCACTGTGGCAAGATACACATTATCCTCTAGGCCCTCATGGTGGGGGGGGGAGGGTTGACTTACTTGAGTAAGCTGTTCTGTGACCACTGCATGCATGCGCACATACATGGACATACCCCAAAGTAAAAAGTAAATAAATATAAATAAATACCTCATATCTTCTATCTGTGAATCTGTGAAGAAGAAATGCTGTTATTCGTCGCGTTCTCACGACCGGCCAGGAAGAACACAACAACCAGAATCTTCTACGGCAAAGCTTTATTGCTTACATCTTTTTGGGGGCCAGAGTGTAAGAAGCAAGAGAGAGAAGCAAGAGAGAGAGAAAAACGAAACCCCTTCTATTTTAAAGAGAACAACCATTGCCTAGGGCGCATCACTCCCTGATTGGCTGCAGCCCATGGCCGAGCTGACGTTCACGGGAAAAACAGAGTACAAGTAGTCGTAAATACCCTTGGCTCATGCGCAGATTATTTGTTTACCAACTTAGAACACAGGATGTCAGCGCCATCTTGTGACGGCGAATGTGGGGGCGGCTTCCCACAGTTCCCCCTTTTTCTTTTAATAAGAGCAAATAGGCCACCCATATTAATGAGAGTGGAGATAGAGGTCAAATCCCCAGTGTGTAGGTAAAGGAGCCATGTACAGGATTAGCTCTTAGGCTCACAGGCTTTTACCCAGAGCAACCCTGACCTGCTCCCGTGTCGTTTTGCCTGGGGGAAGGGAACTAGGACACTGAACCTTCATGAAAGATGACATGTCTCCCTAGAATAGGCTCATATATGCCGCAGAGCCTTTCCATTGCAGTGCTTAGCCTTGCAACTCTCTCGGGCTGCTGAAGCACACTCACTCTATCCCGTGCAATGAGTCTAGCCTCATGGGATATAAGAGCTGAGTGGCCAGCGACCTATTGCCTAAGCATAGATATATCAGGGGAAGCTCCATGTTCTAGTCCTGCAAGCGCCTGGGCAATAACCACCTTGTCTCTCTTAGTTTGGGCCTTAAGCTTACAGACCAATCAAAGAAGCAACACTAATCCACAGCAAAGTGTATCTCCAAATAATATTAATCCCACCCAATTTTTTAAAGAAAGAAAATGCTGAGGAGATCCAATTGGGTAATCCTTTGGTCAGCGACAGGTCCAAGCGCGTGGAGTTGACCTGAAGTCTCAATTCTCGAAGGATCTGTTCAAATTCAGCCATCCAATTCTGTAACATATACTGAAAAAGACTTTTTGACAAATTAGCTGTCCTAGTAAATTTAACATACTGAATGGAAATAACACACAATCCCGGAAACTTTTGTTCACATCCCTGCTGAGTTATTTGTCATAATACATCCAGTTGTTTCTGGACAAGATCTATGAGTTGATTAACCAGCATGAGACCTCTCTGTATCTTGACATTAGCTGAGGCCTGTTCATCTATGACTGTAGTCACTGAGGCTGACAAAGTGTTAATGGTGTCAGTCATCTGGACCTGTCCAGACAGAGCCAGGGCTGTCTGAATTAAGGCCAAACCCAGTTCCCAGTTAGTGGTAAAAAAGCAAGAGAATACTTGAGCATTATACATCACCGTCATTGGGAGTGGAAATGTCGACATTATCCCCCAACGCTGCTCTCTCTTTATTATTGACGCCCTGGACATCACCAAGACGAGGGACATTAGTATTCCCTTGGTCAGTCTGGATTTTTCGGGTGAGTCTTTCTGGTACCCAAAATGGGTTGTCTTCATTCTGTGGGAAAACACAGATAGCTCCCCTGGATCTTATCAAGATAGGATCCGGGCCATACCATTTATTATCAAGGACATTTTTCCATTTAACCATCTCATTGGGCCTATCTGGCTCTGAACAATGACGTTCAGCCGCAGTATGGCCATGAGCATCAATATTTAAAAAATTGAGTGTAAAGAGTGCCAAAGACACCGACACTCTTGGTGCTCGGGGTACAGTCTCCTCAAAAGTTCCCCTCTTCTGTTTTAAAAGATAGGCTTTGAGGGTGCGATGCGCACGCTCAACAATACCCTGTCCTTGAGGGTTGTATGGAAGTCCAGTCAGGTGGGTCACGTCCATCTGACGGCAGAACTGTTGGAATTTTTGAGACGTATAAGCTGGTCCATTATCAGTCTTAAGGAGTCTGGGTTTCCCCCAAGCACTCCATGCCTCAAGACAATGTTGAATCACATGTGAGGCTTTTTCTCCAGTTAACGGAGAAGCAAACATGATGCCAGAACATGTGTCAATGGACACATGGAGATATTGAAGTTTTCCAAAGGAAGAAACATGTGTAACATCCATTTGCCAGACCTGTAGAGGTCGAATACCGCGTGGGTTAATTCCCACATGAGGAACTGGCAAGAACTCACAGCAGCTTTGACATTGAGTAACAATGTCACGGGCTTCTTTTCTTGTCAAGGAGAAACGACTGCGTAATGTTTCAGCCGTCACATGAAAATTATTATGAAAATTTCTTGCAGCCTCTACCGGGGATGATAGGGCAGCAGCCACCACTTTAGTGGCCTTATCTGCCAAATCATTTCCCAGAGCCATGGGGCCAAGTAGGCCTGAATGGGCTCTAACATGAGTAATATAAACAGGAGATCCTCTAGATAACAAAACTAATTGTATCTGCTGAAAAATATTGGCAACTCTACTGGAAGGCTTAATCACTCCAGCCACTTCTAAAAGATTTACTGCATTTACCACATAACAGGAATCTGACACAATATTAAGGGGTTTTAAAAAGGTTTTTAAAACTTCTAAGACCACTAAACATTCTACCACTTGAGGTGAATTTTCATTATATTGTTTGGATACCACTTTACCATTAGCCACATAGGCACCTATGCCAGTTTTTGATCCATCAGTATATACCACAATCCCATTTTTAAGTGGGTTTCTTACTGTTATTTGTGGAAACACAACAGATTGATTTTGGGCAAACTGTAAGATTGGATGTTTTGGATAATGGTTATCTATTTTTCCTGAAAAGGAGGTAACTAAAACTGCCCAATCATTAGATGCGGCTGCCAAGGTTTGAACCTGTGCAGCGGTATAAGGTACAATTAAAAGATATGGACTTTGCCCAAAGTGGGTGATTGCTGCTTTTAGGCCTTTAAGGGCAAGCTGTGCAATTGCATCAGGATACCAATCTATTATTTTAGCTGGGGATACGTTTGGATGGATCCACAACAATGGCCCATTCTGCCACAAAACTGCAGTTGGCAATTGTGCTGTCTTAAAGACACACAAACTGAAAGGCTGCGAATCCTCAATACGTTGTAATTGTGCATTCTGTAAGGCCTTTTCTACCTTTTGTAAGGCCTGGTTAGCAGCTAGAGTAAGAGTCCTAGGGGAGGAGATATGAGGATCTCCTTCTAAAATACTAAACAAAGGCCTTAACTCAGCGGAAGGAATCTTTAAAAAAGGTCTGAGCCAATTAATATCTCCCAACAGCTTTTGAAAATCATTTAAGGTATGGAGGTGATCTCTTCTTATCTCTACCTTTTGGGGCACAATCTTATCTGGGGACACCACAGAGCCCAAGAATTGTCCTGTATCAGAAATTTGGACCTTTTCTGTGGCTATCTGTAGACCCCACTGACTTAAAGTTTTAAGTAGAAAAGGATATGCCTTTTGTAGCATGGTAAGGTCTTTATGGCACAGGAGGATGTCATCCATGTAAAGGAGCAAAATTAAAGAGGGGAATTGTTTCCTCACTGGCAAAAGAGCTTCTTGTACATAAAGTTGACACATAGTAGGACTATTGGACATTCCCTGTGGTAAGACCTTCCATTGATACCTCTTATCAGGTTCCATGTGATTAATAGAGGGGATGGTAAAGGCAAATCTGGGCCTATCCCTTGGACACAAAGGTATAGAAAAGAAACAATCTTTAATATCTATAATGATTAAATTCCAGCCACGTGGTAAGGCGGAAAGTACAGGGAGACCCCTCTGTACTGGGCCAAATAAGTTCATTTGCTCATTAATGGCTCTGAGGTCATGGAGCAGTCTCCACTTTCCTGACTTTTTCTTAATTACAAAAATTGGAGTATTCCAAGGTGAGGTAGAGGGTTCAATATGGCCTAATTTTAATTGTTCCTCTACCAGTTGAATCACAGCTTCTAGTTTTTCAGAGGATAGGTGCCATTGAGGAACCCACACTGGGTCCCCTGTTTTCCATGGTATGGGTCGTGCTGCCCCAATGGCCGCTAAGGAAAACCCAGACCCTGTCTGTCTTGGTTTCCATTAGGTGAGATGGGCTCTATCCTTCCCTGTTCTTGATGTCCTAACCCTTTTCCTTCTTTATAACCCATCTTTGCCATGATATTTTTTGCTTTAGCTGAATACCCTCCTGATGGGGTGTTTTCATTGGACAAAATAAGGCCCAAATGCTGCATAATATCCCTTCCCCAGAGGTTAACCGGGAGTGGGAGCACATAAGGTATGAATTTCCCTTGCTGCCCTTCAGAGGATTCCCACGTCAAGGCAACGGAGCTTATAGTGGGACATGATTGATATCCTAGGCCCTGTAATGAATGAGATGACTCTGTGGTGGGCCATGCTTTGGGCCACCAATGTGTAGAAATTATACTTTTATCTGCTCCGGTATCAAGGATGCCTTCAAACTCTTTTCCATTAATCTTAAGGCGGAGCTTAGGTCTATCATTTAAAGATACAACCAAATAGGCAGAATCATTTCCTGAGGAGCCCATTTTCTTTATCTCAGGTCCTGCAGATTTCTCCCTGGTATTATCAGGGAGGAGCAGCAGCTGAGCTATCCTATCTCCTTTACTAATAGAAAAAACGCCTTTAGGGCTTGAGCACAGGACCTGTATTTCAGGGGAATGTTGACAATCCATAACTCCAGGGTGGACTACTAAGCCCTGCAAGGTGAGTGAACCTCGGCCGAGAATAAGGCCCATGGTTCCCGGGGGCAAGGATGGTATAGGCTCCACCGGCACCGGCTGAATACTCATTTGAGGCATTAATAGGAAGTCGGAGGCGGCACGCAGGTCCACCCTTGTGGGTCTTCCTGGGTCGTCTCTCTGACTGCTTCCTGGGTCCTGACAAACCGGTTCCCATATCTTTGAGGGCCCTGGGACCGAGGGCCCGATGACCCGTTTTTTGGCACATCAGTTGATTGACTATCAGGTGGGGGAAGAATTCTGCCCTTTATATCCCTCACAGAGCGACACTGGTCAGCTCTATGATAACCCTTGCCACACTTAGAGCAAAGAGTGAGAGTCCCTCCCTGTTTATCTGGAGCTCTGCAATCTTTCTTAAAATGCCCAGGCTTTCCGCAATTAAAACATGTCCTCTGATTATTTCTGCCCATGGAGCGGTTCTGAGATTGAAGGATGGCAGCCGCTAAACCTGCATTGCTGAGAGGTCCCCCAAGCTCTCGACAGACCCTGAGCCAGTCTTGTAAGCCTTTGTTCTTTCTTGGGGCTATGGCCGCTCGGCACTCCTTTGTGGCTTGCTCGTAGATTAGCTGTTCTATGAGAGGCGCAGCTTGCTCTGACTCTCCAAAAATACGCTCTGCTGCCTCTGTCATTCTGGCCACAAAATCTGAGAAAGATTCCTGAGGTCCCTGGATTATCTTTGTTAACTGACCAGTGGTTTCACCTGCTCGAGAGAGCGCCTTCCAGGCCCTAATAGCCGTGGAAGAAATCTGGGCATAAGCTCCCCAATGGTAGTTTGTCTGATCAGCAGAATAAGCTCCCTGACCCGTTAACAAGTCAAAAGTCCAATCTCTCTGCTCTGGAGTCAAAGCAGCTGCGTTTGCTCGGGCCTGCGCCTGTGCAGCTTCGTGCCAAAGCGCTTTCCATTCCATATATTTGCCCATACTAGGTAGAGCGGCTTTTACAACCGTCTGCCAATCAGCAGGCGTTAGTGCCATACCAGCGAGCCTGTCTAACTGCGCCAAGGTAAAATTAGCATTGGTTCCGTATTTACGAACCGACTCGGCAATTTCCTTAATCTGTACGTATTCTACCGGAGCGTGGACACGCCCACCCTCGGCTCCTTCAAAGACTGGAAATGCCTGTTGTATTTTCTTTTGTTCCTCTCGGGGAATGAATGAGTCTGCGCACTGCCTCTCTGCGCACTGCCTCTCTGCGCACCTCTCTGCGCACTGCCTCTCTGCGCACCTCTCTGCGCATTGCCCCTCTGCGCATTGCTGACGCACTACGCAGGGCGGGGGCTCCGCATAGGGCGGACCTTGAAACCGACTGCCGGGAGGTTGAACAGTACGCTGACTTTCGCCAGCCGCTTTTGGCTTTTTTCTTGACCAATTAGCTGGCTGGTAATGGGCTGCTTCTTCCTCCCAGTCTGTTTCCTCAGAGGAGGATTCTTCACTTGCTTCAGAGCTACTAAGAGCTGGCTTCCTGAGCTCATCTAGTGACGAGTATCTCCTAGAGACCTCCGCTAATCGATCTTTTTTCTTCTCCCTTTTTCCTCTTTTTCTTCTAATCTCTCTCCAGGTATTCCTACCTAACCTTAACTTTTCCTCGGGTTCAAGACCCTTGGAAAGGCCTGTATACTTATTTTGTGTACCATACTTCCTCTTTGTTCCTACTCTCTCTCCCCGCTTTACTTCTGATAGATTGTCCTGAATTTCCTCTAGAATTTTCAGCCCTATCTTAATCACTTGATAGCATGTGAAAAAGAACAAAAGGGCTCCTAACACCAGAAAAAATTCAAGGCCAAACATACTCACTGGTACTCTCGTTCCCCAGCTGAAAAGTTCTGAATTCATACAGTTGAATCCTTCTTAACAGTCTGCTTTACGGGAACCTTTATCACCGTCGTTCCCCAGCTGATGAGTTCTGAATTCGGCAGTTGAATCCTTCTCAACAGTCTGTGTTACGGGAACCTTTATAAACGTGATCCGCAGTTCTGGTTCTGAAATGAAGTATCCCTCCTGCGCCAGTCCGGAGTTTTTTCTCGTCCCGGATTTCGGCACCAATTGTTATTCGTCGCGTTCTCACGACCGGCCAGGAAGAACACAACAACCAGAATCTTCTACGGCAAAGCTTTATTGCTTACATCTTTTTGGGGGCCAGAGTGTAAGAAGCAAGAGAGAGAAGCAAGAGAGAGAGAAAAACGAAACCCCTTCTATTTTAAAGAGAACAACCATTGCCTAGGGCGCATCACTCCCTGATTGGCTGCAGCCCATGGCCGAGCTGACGTTCACGGGAAAAACAGAGTACAAGTAGTCGTAAATACCCTTGGCTCATGCGCAGATTATTTGTTTACCAACTTAGAACACAGGATGTCAGCGCCATCTTGTGACGGCGAATGTGGGGGCGGCTTCCCACAAAATGCATGCTAATTTTTCTGTCCTATCCCAGACTTCGAAAATCTGGCTGTACAGTATGGAAGAGCTGGAAAAAGCATTAGAGTGTAGAGTTTGGTGTTGTCATGGTTTCAGGCATCTATTGCAGTCTTGGAATTTATCCCCTACAGGAAGAGGGGGGATACCCTGTGCCCAAGAGTGAAATTATTGAGTCAGATGATATAACTGTGTTGTCCTGCAGAGAGGTAGCTGTGCTGCTTGCCAACGTAGGGACAGCAATTTCCATTCCTGTGAGCAGCACACAAAGGTCTTGATCATGCCGCGTCCTCCCCAACCCAGAGTCTGCATTGCCTGTTACTGCTGGGTCCTCCCGTGGTTGGGAAGAGGACTGTACCGCACTGTGTCCTGATTTACTTTTCCTTCTGACTAACGATACCAAGGCTTTTGTTTGTTTGTTGATTTCTTTGTTGGTCCTTTGCACATCTTTGGGAAATTGCCTGTTCTATTCCTTTGGTCATCTAAAAATCGGGCCGTTCTTGCATACGCTGCATCAATGAGTTAACTTATATAAACGGAGCTGTTGGCCTTTGTCATGTAAAAGCTTTGCAAACAGTTTTCTCATTATATTGATGATCCTGTCACTTCCTTGGTGCAAAGATTAAATTTCTGATACAGTGCACTTTTTATTTATTTTTCCCCAAGTTGTTTATGCTTCTGCTGTGAAATCTAAGAAATAATTGCCAAGTATAGGCTGTGGGGTTGTTCTTCTGCTGTTGTGATAAACGTTCCAACGAATAGCATCTTCGAGCATCTTAGAGCAGAATAAGGTTTATTTTATCTCTGGGTTACAGTGCATCAATGAGGTGAGGAAAGGCAAGAACTCAGGCAAGACCCTGAGGGCAGGACCCTGGAGCAGGAACCACAGATGAACTAACTCTGCTTGAGGAATTCCCCTCTGCTTCCTGCTTAGCTAGCTTTGTCTTACTGTCAGGGGCCACTGTCTCAGTAAAGGGTACTCCCCACAGTGGGCTAGACCCTCCTAGGTCAAGAGAGATGGGGGGAGGGGATGGAGAGGGAGAAGGAGAAGTGGAGAGAAGAAAAGGAAAGAAAAGATAAGAGCCTTCACAGACAAACCAACAAACCAGTCTGATAAAGACAATTACTCACTGTGAATTCAGATTCTAGACAATTCTAGGCTGTGTCAAGATGATAGTGCTAACTAAGAAAAGAATGCATGCCTGTGTGCTACTAAGATCTGTACAATGTTACTGGTCTTTGATTCATTTTGTTTTAATTTTTTTTTTACATGTGTGTAAAGGCATGGATCCAAATTCACACTTCTGCATGCAGATAGCTAGGTGTCCTGTATTCTTTAAAAACACTGTTCTTTCCCCTTCGTATGGCCACCTCAACAATGGGTTAGATGCATTGGTTATTTGTGAATTCTCAGTACTGTTCCATTGGTCTGAGCCTTTCCTGAAGCAAAAATGTATCCTGAATTCATATTAATACTTGCAGAACCTGACAGTTATCATTTGTCTTCATGGGTAGTATCTGTATCCCTTTGCCTTCTGCTGATGAGTATGGTTCTTAGCTACATCAAACATATTTATTTGTTTTGTCTGACCGTATGCATGGAAACACATCTGAATAGCAATGCCCAAAGTATCCCCATCAGCAGAGCTCCTAAGGATGGCCATCGAGTACATTTGGATGATGTGAAGAATCCTGGGCTGATACCTGCTATTCTCAGTGCTTTGAAGATGTTTCTGCAGGGCTTTCCAGCTTGCACTGTTTCCAGGGGGGCACTGACTGTCACCTATAGTTCTGCTGTCACTGATGTCTTTCTTCTAAACCAGTGATTCTCAACCTTCTTACCCCTGAGGCCCCATAATACAGTACCTCATGTTGTGAGGACCCTGCCTCCAGCCATAAAATTCTTTTGTTGCTATTTTATAACTGTAATTTGCTACTGTTATGAATTGCAATGTAAATACGCGGCATGCAGGATATCTGATGTGTTTCCCCGGCGGGGGCTGGGAACCACATTCTACACCTTCATCTTGAACCTAATCTGAAGCATTTTGGTTATGATATGCTCCTGCAAAGCAGAAGCAAAGCCATGTTTCCTGGGTTTGCAGAGCATCTCAGTTCTGTGGGTTTGTGGCTTTGTATCAAATTATCTTTCCAAATACTCTTTCTCCACTTCGCCCTCTCTCTCAGTAACTGCAATAAGAAGGACACGGGGCTACTGGAGGCTCAATGAGGCTCTCTTTTTGTTTAAAATTTCTATTCCTAGCATGTTTCTCTTCGGGTAGCTTTATTGATATCCCTTTAGCTTTTCTTCCTTGCAACCAATAGCTCTTCCTATAGTTTATCTTTAAGGAAAGAGGGTTTGTTTGCTTTCAAATCCAGTTCACTCAGGTCTTGTTACAGGACCTTCCATGTGTCCACTTTGCCTCTTCATTTTTTTTTTCCTGTAACACTGCAAACATAGGATACAGTTATAAGGAAGTTTTAGTATCTTTGGGAAACAGATTCCAGAAACACCCAGAGTATGCAAGCCTGTGTGTGTGTGAGTGTGTGTGTGAGTGAGTGTGTGAGTTAGTGTGTGTGATTGTGTGGTATGAGTGTGTATGTGAGTGTGTATGAGTGTGTGAGTGTGTGTGAATGTGTATGAGTGTGTGTGTGTGTGTGTGTGTGTGTGTGTGTGTGTGTACCTCTGTATTGTTCAATACAGTCTCACTGAACCTGGGGCTCACTGCTTTGGCTATGCTTTCTGGTCAGTGAGCTGCAGGAATCCTCCTGTCATGGCCTTTCCAGTTGGCATGCAGACGCACTCATGCTTTCCTGCAATCACTTTACTAACTGCACTGTCTCCCCAGCTGGGATTTTAGGCTTTATTGATTGGGGGATATCAGCAAAGGAACAACTTGGTACATGCTCATTTCAGGCAAGGTGTTTTTCCAAGGACTTCCCATGTATGAGCTTGACAGATTTGTTGGATGAAGGGATACAATTTATGGTATATGGTATATAGACTACTGTATATAGTATATAGTGTATAGTGTATAGTGTATAGTGTATAGTATATAGTGTATAGTGTATAGTGTATAGTGTATAGTGTATAGTGTATAGTATATAGTATATAGTATATAGTATATAGTATATAGTATATAGTATATAGTATATAGTATATAGTATATAGTATATAGTATATAATATATAGTATATAGTATATAGTATATAGTATATAATGACTATCGATATTTGAGAATTCTTGTCTGCTGCTTCTAGCATAGGAATCTGGGGCAGTTTTGATTGATTTTCCTAATTACAGTTAATATTTTCCTTTTCTCTGTGTATTTGGCCAATTTTAATTGGTGCTCTTGAACTGTCATCCCCTCCCTCCCTTTTTTGACTTCTGTTTGTTTCTGAGTGTGTATGTGAAAATTGCTCTGAGATAAAGACAACACCTACTGGACAATATTTTGATAGCTTGAGTCTTGCTTCTATTTTTGACCAGGGGAACTGGTGTGGTGTTTATTCCAGCACAAGTTTTGCTTTACTACTAAAAACTCCCCTGATTGTCCATGAGGTATAAGATTTCTACTCAAGCTCGTGGAAAAGAGTGATGTTTTCAGTTCTGTGCACAGCTCCTCTTTGTTCTGACTTTGCTCTTCTTCAGCTACAAATGGCTCCTTGCACACACATCCACTATCACATGACTGGAAACTCGTGGGATGTGTATGAGGGTCTCTGTATCTCCAGCACTACCACCCTATGGCTTTCTCTACAGCACTTTCCACAAAGTCCATATGCCATGATTTTAATGACAGGCAAAGTGTGTCTAAACCCTCCTGCTTTCACCAAGTAAGTCCTTCTTATAGATAGTCACTTCAATGCAAAGGAGACCCAGTAGATACAGTTAAGGAGTTGATGTGGACTGCCCAAGGGGTCCAGGTTATTTCAGTGGTTCTTTACTGGAGCAAAGCTGTGGAATCCAACGTGGAGAAGATGGGCTAGGAGAATTGCTGCTCTTCTTGGAGATAGAGGAGGGGACAAAAGGCAAGACATGTAGACAACCTTCAAGATCTGGCTAATGGCCAGACATGACTGGAGACCCCTCAGAGGGAACTCTCCCTCACTGGCTTCTTTGTGGAAAAATTTCTGGCATTCAGAAGTGAAGAAAATACATTTATATTCCTTTAAGCCAAGACACATGAGGTAATTTGTTACCAAGGCAATGGTAAACTAACAGTCCCTTAAGTGCCTCCTCCTTTGCTTCAGCTCAGGGAGGCTGCAGCCCTTAACATCTTTTCTCCCCTGCACACTGGACTGGAGACCCTACAGGGAGCATGTCTTCAAGTGCATGCAGAGACCATTTATTTCCCATGTTTCAAAGCCATGTCCTGATCCAAGTGTTATGCCTGATGTCCTGAAAACAGCTGTGTCCTGCATGTTCCTGGTATTTCTTCCAGATAAAAGGAACGACCCAGCCTCTGACACACTGCCAGGTCTGAGCAGGGGAGTGGCTTCAATCCATCCTTTCTGCCCACCATGCCTTTAATGTGAGATACAACCAGCCTCACTCTTTACATTGTTTCCAATATCTTTTTTTGTCCATGTGAATGAACTTAAGTTTACAATATTGTAATATATTCAAAATTTACTTTTATTTTCTGCCTTAGTTTTTCCTATATAAGATAACTGCCTCATATAAGGCAATCTTGTTCAAGAGATATTTCTTAACATACAATAATAATTCTTCGTTACATGCATAAACATTGAAATCACAGCTGAGTACTTTTCCATTGTGGGAAGACATTGACACCATACTGCTATTCCAAAATCTAAATGGGCTGTATTAGTTACTTCCCTGTTGCTGTGAAAAACACACAATTAAGGGAACTTATAGAAAGAAGAGCTAATTTGGCTTATGTCTCCAGGGAGAAGGGTTCCTCACAGCAAGGAAGCAGGGCAGCAGAAGGCAAGCAGTATGGTGGGGACAGGCAGCGGCAAGCTCACATCCTGAACAGTGAGCACAAAACAGAGAGCCTGGGCTGGACTTAGGACAGGGCATTGCGTTTTAGATCTGACCTCCCATGACATAGTTCTTCAAGAGACTCTGACCAGCTCCGCCTGGCAAACACGGTTCTGGCTCTGCTCCCTTCTCCCTCCTGATTTGCTATACACTGTTAAGATTATATTCCTAAAGCTCACCGCCAAGGTCTATTCCCTTATTTGCCCATTTCATGATCCTGAGGCTCACTGCCAAGGTCCAGTTATCATAGTATTGAAGTCCACTAATCACCTTGGTTCACCTAATTAACATGCCCAATTAAAATTAAACACCTCATCCTAACATGAGCTTTTCTTCTTTTACCTTTATGAACTGCCATTTACCTGTGGGCCAAGTGTGACTCCTCTCCATCCAGAGGCAGTCCTTTGTCCTAATCCAGGACAAATATCCCTTACCCTCCTCTCTTGCACCCTTTCTTTCTGCCATCTCTTGCTCCCTCCCCCCTTTCCCTCTATATCCTATCTTTGCCCTCTGTCCTTGTGCTGTGAACTTGGTCTTGGGTGTTTCTTGCAGACTTTACCGGACCCAACAGGTCTTCCATGGCTCACACCTTCTAAACCTCCCAAAACAGAACCCACAACTGGCAGACAAGTATTTAAATGTAGAAACCTTTGGAGGACACTTCTATTTTTTTTTTAAGTTTCTTTCTTTCTTTCTTTCTTTCTTTCTTTCTTTCTTTCTTTCTTTCTTTCTTTCTTTCTTTCTTCCTTCCTTCCTTCCTTCCTTCCTTCCTTCCTTCCTTCCTTTCTTTCTTTCTTTCTTTCTTTCTTCTCTCTCTCTCTCTCTCTCTCTCTCTCTCTCTCTCTCTCTATGTGAGTACACTGTAGCTGTACAGATGGTTGTGAGTCTTCATGTGGTTGTTGGGAATTGAATTTTTTAGGACCTCTGCTCACTCCGGTCAGCCCCACTCGCTCAGTCCCTGCCTGCTGTGGCCCAAAGATTTACTTATTATTATACATAAGTAGACTGTAGCTGACTTCAGCCACACCAGAAGAGAATGTCAGCTCTCATTACAGGTGTTTGTGAGCTACCATGTTGTTGCTGGGATTTGAATTCAGGACCTTTGGAAGAGCAGTCAGTGCTCTTGCCTGATGAGCCATCTTACCAACCCAGGAGGACACTTCTTATTTAAACCACCACACTCAATGAAGAAGACTGTTCAAGTACCAGTGTGTTGCCTCCATCACGGCTACTTAGGAATAATACCTTTCGAGGAACTTTGGGTGTCCCTTTGACAAGGAGTTCCTACATCAGCAGTAGCCTACAAAATTCTCTTTTGTAGAAAATCTGATTTTGAAAATCTTTTTCTGTTCTCTACCACCTGGGCATAAAATCATAGAGTACTTTTTCCCTTTCTTTCAAGACTACTTTGGTATGATCCAGAATTGCTCACTCACTTTGTTCCCATGTGCTGAGTAATGGGAACTCACACCTTAAGCATATCCCTAAGTGGAACAGAGCATCTAAGTCATGGAAAGCAATTAGTTATGTGTGAGGGTGTCACAGGCATGGTTTGGGCATCGAGGATGTGGGAAAGCGATGTCAAGAGACATGAAGCTAAGAGCGGTCGCCCACGACTCTTGGCCCAGCACTCGGGAGGTAGACAAGAGGAAGACTAGGAATTCAAACTCATTTTCAACAATACAGCAAGTTCTGAGACAGCCTGGGGTATGTGAGACCCATCACAGAAACAAGACAAACAAACAAAAAGCAACCAAACTAGCTAACTAAAAATTTCCCAACCCCAAATAAGGGTGTGCAAATACCTGTTTAATTCCCCATCATATCTTGGGACTTATGAACTGAAAGTTAATATACACAGATGAAATTAAATAAGTTACATGACGGGTTCAGAGAATTAACTCATACTTAGAAATGAACATGAGCTTTTATATTTTATCTAGTTTCAAAGCTGGTCTATTTTCCAAGTCCCTCTTGGTATCTCCTATTTCCTGTGTTTTTTTTTTTCTCTTAAGTTTGTACTATTTTCCATAAGACACCTGTATTTTTCCATAAGATACCTGTATTTTCAATGAATTATCTGTATTTTCCATAAGTTACCTCTATTTTCCATAAGATACCTGTATTTTCCATAAGATACCTGTGTTTTCTATAAGTTACCTGTGTTTTCCATAAGATACCTGTATTTTCCATAGATTATCTGTATTTTCCATAAGTTACCTCTATTTTCCATAAGATACCTGTGTTTTCCAAAAGATACATACCTGTCTATGCTTCACGCTTTCTCTTCTCATTTGTTTTGGAGAAGGGCACAGAATCAGCTTCAAAGTGTTGTGCCCGGAACCACAGGTGAGTGAAGTAAACCTCATGCCATTTTTAGTCTGTGAAGAAGGTTTAAATGTCCTAAGTGGTGTTTCAGTGAAGCAACCGACAGCAGCAAGATGAATTTATCACTACTGCTGATAAAACCGGGCATTGCATTATTATCTATTTAAGACCATGGGCATTTTATTTATGGTATAGGAAAAATATAAAAGAGCACAAAAATGCCTTTGAGGTAGGGAATCATCTCCTGTCTGCAAAGCGACTACCTGAGCATCCGTGGAGCTCTGTGCCGCGCCTTGCTGTGCAGTGTGCCTCCTGCATCTTCTGATGGTATCTATGGGAAGCTTCTTTCGAGCCCTGGTAGGAGCTTTACCCAGTAGCTCCAGCCTCACCGTTCATTGTCTGAACCCATAGGCTTTTCTGTTCAACCTTGGTATGAGCCTTAGTAGCTCCATAATTCTTATATTCCACATGCCTGAAATGTCAGTTCCACACAGATGGTAGTCAGCTCAAGAGGTAGCCAGGTCCCTCAGGACACCAACCTGTCAGTGTCTAGGTGACTGAACATAGAAATGCTTCTTGGGGCAATTATGAGTAGGGTGTCCTGTGGTTTTGTTGTTGTGGACACTCTATTTTAAGTTTTCCAAAAGGGTTTGTAGACTTCAACCCATGGGTCTTCCATAGTTGAACTTCATTTCTTGTTGTCCCCCTGCCAAGAGTTCGGCTTTAACGTCACTAACCTCTAATGTTTTCAGCCTCTTTGTAGGCACCACCTGGTGTGTGACTTCAACTGTGCTTCTGTTCCATTCCTCGACACACTGCAAACATTTTTACATTTTTTCCACTTTTGGGCTTTAGTAACCTGGCTACAAGGAATCAGCTATATCCGTACAACAACCTAAATGCTCTTCTGTTTTTCTTCTTTTATTTATCTGACAAATTCATTTTAGTCCATTACTTTCAAGTCCAGACTCTCACTAACCTTTAGGACGTGGATTGCACACACCAGATTCACTGTTAGCATACAAGGTGAGTGGCTCATCAGATTCTTGGCATCCTTTGTTCTCTCCTGAAGCGTCATCAGCACAGTCTTCGGTGTACATAGCCACGGACATCTTGGTTACTCAGACTCTCCCAGAATCACTCCGACCCACTTACTAGATTCCAGGCCTTCTCTGATTTCAAGTTTCAAAGTTTTCCTAAGTCCTTCCCCAAATCCATCCTGAAGGCCTAAGAAACACACAGTCAGGGCTGTCACAGAAGTGAATCTACTTGTCTGGTACCATTTTTCTTTTGCTTTATTGTTTTGTTTTGTTTTGTTTTGTTTTGTTTGTATTAGGTACTTCCATTTCATTCTGACTAAAATACCTGAAAGGAACAACTTTAAACCAAGGAAATGTTTATTTTGGCTCAGATTTCAGTCTGTCATGGTGAGAAAAGCAATGTGGCCTGAGTGAGGGTGAAGCCTGAATAGGGGAAGGGAGTGGCCAAGTCAACACCTGGGCCATTAACCTTCAGAGGCTTGTGTCTTACTGGTCTACCTCTAGGCTGGCTCTACAGCTCTCAGAATAGCATCACAGGCTGTCCCGTGCTCTATTGAAAGGCCAGGAAGCACACCCAGGTCAATGCTTTTTTTTTTTTTTTTTTTTTTTTTGGTGCAGCACATATGTGTGCACAAAGGTTCATACACCACCTACACATGCACACACACTAGAATACACTAGCATTGTATACAGAGAGTCCAAAACCACATGTCAACACACAGCTACCCCTTGGACATTATCATTTACTTATTCACAGTTTTTCCAGGGGTTGACATCTGCTATCTTCCTGTGTAAGCTCTCCAGCATATTTTTCAGGACAGAGTTTTCTTGGTAAACCTGGAGCTAGTCAACTCAGCTAGGCTAGCTGTCCAGTAGGCCCCTGACTTCTTCTTACCTCTCTGCCCTACATCTCTGCTCAGCATTTACTTACATGGGTGTTGGGGATCTGAACCCTCGTCTTCCCGATTGGGTCTCAAACACTCAGAGCTGCTCTCAGGGTTTCAGCAGGAAGAATGTTTAGGTCTCTGTCCTCTGCCGCCGTCTTTTCAGTAACTACAGCTTTGCAGCTCATTCTACCACCTCACGGGTTCAAGGATCTAGATCACATGAACTACACAGATGGCATGATTTCCTATGCAGACTGTGGTACCATCCTCTTAGATGCTGCAAGCTACATCAGAGAATTTCTATGGCTGTAACACTTTCACGCACCCTCCCTACAGTCGTCTCGTGACTCGTGATGACATTTCACTCTTTTCTGAATTTCTTTAAAATTATTAAATGCAAGATCAGTAACAATTACATGGAGCATGTCAGAACAAGTACCCTGAAGATGGCCACTGTCCAGAGCAGGCTAGCATAGAAAAATGGCTGCCATTTTTGCCCCTATCAGAACGTCAAATACTTTATGACATTTTCTATTCGCTAGTTTAATAGAGAGTAATATCCTTAAGCACTATGGCAGAAGGGCTCAACAGGGTTGCGTAGTAAATACCTTCACTCACTAAAGGCTATGAAGTTGTATGGAGTCACTGGGAGAGGAGCTGCCTGAGAACCTGAGACTTACAAGTCAGTACAGCATGCCCCTTTTTTAGGTCTTTTAACAGAACACAACAGTAAGCCACACGAGACAGTTCTATTTTAAGAATAGATGAGTTTTAGAGTAAGAATTTTATTTAAAAATAAAGACATAATCCAGTGGTGGTGGGAGGACATCCCCAAACCAAACAAGATTTTCATTTTCCCGAGGAAGCAGAGTCTAGTGTCCCCCTGTACTGCTGACCACATGGCTGGACTCATGTCCACCCCAGAGATGGGGGAAGGATTGGAGGGTGTGCTCAAGAGCCAGTTCTCAACTTCTCCTCTCTCCCTTCCAATCATGTCTTGAATAAATGCCCACAAGGAGTGGGAGGGAAAACTCACTGTGTGAGTGAATCCTCTGCTCAAAGAGACCAACCTTTATGTGATATCGCAGTTGCACTGGGTTTTGGGATTGTCACAGGATAACTTAAGGGATGGATCCTCTGGGGCGTGGGGAGCTGGTAAATGGCAACCATCTGGATACTTCAGGATTCTCAGGGTGAGAGGATATTTGGAAAAATTTCAAGTGAACCCTGAAGCATTTTGATGACTTCAAACTGAAATGGAGTTTGTTATCATCAGTTCAAATTTCCTGGCACTGGGTATGTGTTGGTGAATTGTACTTTAAAATTGCGTAGAAGAGAAAGATAAAATAGGGACAGCTTTTTCCTATATGAGTAACAGCATGTGCATGTATGTGTGTTTGTATGCATGTACATATGAGGGCAAGCACGTGTACAGGTGTGTATGTTCATAAATACCTTTTACACACGTGTGCATATATTTGTTACTCTTTCACTTTAAGATGTATAGGAACTCAGAATGAAGCTGAGTGAGACATGGAGGATCTCAGTCACTGGAAGAAAACACGCGAGGATACAAAGACGAGGATATTCTTGTGCTGGCTGGCTTTGTGGGTCAACTTGACAGAGACTGGAGTTATTTCAGAGAAAGGAGCTTCAGTTGGGGAAGCGCCTCCATGAGATCCAGCTGTGGAGCATTTTCTCAGTTGGTGATCAAGGGGGAGAGGGCCCATTGTGGGTGGTGTCATCCCTGGGCTGGTAGTCTTGGGTTCTATAAGAGAGAAAGCTGAGCAAGCCAGAGGAAGCAAGCCAGCAAGTAACATCCCTTCATGGCCTCTACATCAGCTCCTGCTTCCTGATCTGCTTGAGTTCCAGTCCTGACTTCCATTAATGATGAACAGCAATGTGGAAATGTAAGCTGAATAAACCCTTTCCTCCCCAACTTGCTTCTTGGTCATGATGTTTGTGCAGGAATAGAAACCCTGACTAAGACAATGCTATTGCCTACAGATAAGCATTTAAGACATGTGTTGATCATCATGAATTTGGGATGAGAATTTTGTAGCCCATGAACTCTGTTATCTATTCCTTCTGAGAGGTAAACACAGATTACCCATGACATACCTTACCCCTCACTGATAGCTGCACCTTATTCTGGGCTGAGAACACACCTGACAGGCCATGTGAAGGCTCTTCCTGGTTCAAAACACTGTGCTTGAAATGGTCTCTAGTACACTGCTAAAGTGGTCTTAACATTACAGAAGAAGATAGACTTGGTGTCTGCTACTTTTAGTTGAAACTAAAAACAACTACCTCTAGACAACTGCTACCAAGGACAGAAAGTAAGGCAGAGTGTGAAAAACAGAAAGGTAGGCATTTAGAACCTGGTCTGAAAGAAGAAAAAGTGTGTTCAGGGCAAAGCATGGAGAACTTGGGCCTACAGAGAGAGTGTGTACTAAGTGATTGGCTGGTGAATGCCACTGGCCGATTTGGCAGGATTTAGAATCACTTAGGAGGCACACCTGGCCATGCCTTTGAGGGATCATGTAGATCATATTAATGGAGATAATAAGACCTACCTTAAATGTAGGAAGCATGCTCCAAAGGCTAAGTACCCAGCTGAGTAAGAAGAGAGCGAGTTGAGCCCAGCACCCATCACCCTCTGCTTTCTGACTTAGCATGCACACTCCTGCTCTTAGGAGTCCCCATCACGAGGGCTGCACCCTCAAACTGTGAGACAAAGTAGGTTACTTTTGTTATGCACTTTGTCAGATGCATGAAGTGGGGGGGTCACTACTCCAGGCCATGGAAGGAAAGTGGAGCAGAGGATCACAAGGGACAAGCTAGCTCACCCTGACGGTGTGGTGGAACGTTGGCCTTGAGGTGAAATGTTGTGTAGCCACAGGTACAGACCAAGACCACAGAAGGGCAGATGTGTCAAGGTCAGCCTGGCAGTGTGGTGGAGCCACTGTGTGGAGAGTCTGTCCTTGAGTTGAAGTACTCTCTGAGTTCAGACTTAAGGATTGCAGTACACATTCTGTCTGCAAACTCCCTCCCTGCTACTTAACATCATGAAAATAGATGATGTTATCCTGGCACCAGGCAGCAAGAGAACCTCGACTCAAGCTAATTGCCCTGCTCATTCCCTCACCAAGACAAGACTTTCTCTGGCCAGTACAGTGCAACACTAAGATATGGAGAGAAGCAGGCAAGGGCACAGAGAACACTCCACAGGTGAGGTAAGGTGCTCCTTAGATAACCTCTTCATTTGAGGATGGCTTTTGAATGCTCAAAATTTGCTGTCATACTCCAAGTTCCTCAGACACCTCAAGCTATAGCATTACCACTAAAAGTTGGCCTACTCACTTCTGAAATCTTGAACAATTGGTCTTGATGATCCTAGAGCATATAATAAGCTCATGTGCACAAGAGTGGGTCAGCTATGATATGATTGAAGCTTCCTTTACAAGTAAAGGGACATGTGTGTGTGTGTGTGTGTGTGTGTGTGTCAGAGAGAGAGAGACAGAGACAGAGATAGAGACAGAGACAGAGACAGAGATAGAGACAGAGAGAGACAGAGACAGAGAGAGTCAGAGACCCAGACAGAGACCCAGACAGAGACAGACACAGAGAGGGAGAGGTTGGAGGTTGGACTCTCTGGAGCTGAAGTCACAGATGATTGTGAGCAGTCTTGTGCCAGTGCTGGGAATTGAACCAGGTCCTCTGAGAGAGCCCCAGGCCCTCTTAAGCATGGAACTGTCTCTTAGCTCCTACTGAGATGTTTTCAAGTTACCAGGAGAACAGATACTACACAGCACAAAGTGTGGCTAATGTCCTTTGCCATAGTCCTCACTCTTGGGCATTGATTCATTTCTGTGGTGCTAGAAAGATCTGTGCCAATCTTGCCAGACTCTTGGGCTGATACAAATTGTTATATCCTGGGGAAGTTATAAGCACAGGCATAGAAAGTTGCATTAGAAACTTGTCCTGATGACTTCGGTTCAGTCTCACAGCAACCATGAAGTTCCCTGCTTGCCCTCTCCAGGTGGAAGAACAGCATTCTGTTGGGTCAGTAGACCACACAGCACAGGGTCAGAAGCAGATACTGTGGGCATCTGCTTTTCTTATTTTCCTTGGAGTCTTTCACTTATAGAATCTGTGTATAGGAGTCATTACAAGAGACTGGGCACCAAGGCTCTTAAAGCAAGCCCTGATCTCGTCAGTCATATTTCTTTAGATTGATCTGGTGTAGATGTGAGTCTGCATAAAACTTACATGCTCTCCTTTTACTACTGTGGCTCAGTTTTTCCAAGAAAGAAAATACCTGCAAGGAAGGCACTGGAGTGGCAAGGAGAAAAGCAGCCATTGTGTGGGTTCTTGTGAGGCAGCAACAGTCTCGGGTGACCAAGAGTGCTGGGTCCTTGCGTGAGGGAAGAGCACTGCTATGTTTTGTGTGAATTGCCTTCTGCAGCACTGCCTGGGACAGGGTCAGGTGAGAAGGCTGGTGAAAGAGCGGAGGGAAAAGCCAAGCATCGCACCCCCACACAAAGGGGGTCCCTGGAAGCTGCAGCCTGTCTTGGGAGATAGCGCACAGTTGGGGTTCACACACAGGTCAAGACGGTTGTATTGAGTGCGATTCCCAGAGCTCATACCCTGCAGTGAAGTAATTGGGTCCAAAGGTGCTGAAGGAGAATAAAACCGTGCTGCTGGTCTACAGAGATTGCTGGTTTCTAGGGCATGAAATATACTCATGAAGGAAAGCGTTCTGGAAGGTGGCCATGTTACAAGGGACCAGGATGCTAACCAAAATGACTTAAACATTGCTCCTGCCATGGTGATACTAATGGGGGATTGGGGAAGGGATACACCTCTCCAGGTCGGAAGTGAGGAATTTACAGTCTTCAAAAAGCTGTCAGCTGTTTTCTGTTCTCCACAACAAAATTCCCTTCCTTCCTCGGGGGTTTCCTTGGAAGTTTTCTAACCTATTATCCAGGAGCTTCTTCCTGCCTGGCTTCGCCTTGCCCTCCTTGGCTGAGGTGGGTGGTAATGGTAAAACAGCTAGCTCCAGACCTGCAGTGAGGGGGTGGACGGAACTTGTTCTGAGTCAGAGCTGCTGCTCTCACTTTACTTCCTCCCTCTGCTTCTCTTCTCTTTCCAGACCCCTGAGCAGTGCTCTTTCTGAACATCAGTGATGTTTACGAGTATTCTAGGATAGGCTTCCCATGGTCGGTCAGCAAACGGCCATCACCATAGTCCTGGCAGGAGAGTTTAAAAATCTATTAACTCTGTCCATTGTGCGGTCCTAGAACCTTCCTTGAGAAGGAAATTTAAATGAAGGTTATTTGAATTCTAAAAAGATTGACAGTTACTTATTTTTAAATAAGTGTTTATTAGGTGGAAAGGCTTTGAGTGGGGGTGGGGAGGGTGTTAAATTCTGGAAAGAGAGAACTGGATTAATAACATAGGGCATCCATTTCAGTAAAGACTTGGCACCTGGATACTTGTCAAGATGGTTTCTATGTGCTTTAGAAGACTGTATCTGAATGATTGGGGGTCCGCCTTCTGCAAACTTGGGAGGTTTTGTGGATGCTGGAAAAGTCTGCCTCTAAATACTCAAGAAGTCTGCCATCTGGCTCATGGGAAAGAAGAGGTGCCTCAGAATCTAGAGTCTAGATGCTTTACAACCCCACCCCCCTTCCCACTACCTTTAGATGACCTGGAAGTCAGCAACTAGATTCTAGATGGCCCCCTTTGTGAGATTCTGGGTCTGCGAGATTCTGTAACAGCTATACAGATAATGGAACCGCTGATAGAGACCCAAAGTCAATCTTATCTCCAGATGTGCAATTCTGTTTGTGGAGGGTGAAGAGGACAGCTAGTGTAAGCTCTGGCTTCATGTTGATTTGGACATTTACTCTTGCATTGTATGGGTCACGACAACGCACGTGTCTCTTCCTGGTCGGCTTCCTTTAGAACTGCTCAGCTCCTCTGCGTGTTTCTCTTCACTGAGCTAAGTGCAAACTCACTACCTTTTATTTTGTATCTGTACAATTTAATTTCTTTGAAAATTGGTTTCCTCACAAAAGACAAAACCAAACCAAGCCAAACAAACAACCAAACAAAAAAAATCCCCAGGTGTACGTTCTCTCCCTCGTAGAATAGAAAACACACAGAACAAAGAAAAGCAGAAAGGACAAAAGCAGATATTCCTCATAACTTACCCCAGAGGAAGATTCTGGCAACATATCAGGGTTCAATTATATTTTAACGAGTATTTCAACATAGTATCCTGGGGGTAAAATTGGACTTATTCCACACACTCTGGCTGGTGACACCTGTACTTTCTATTTTTGGCAATATGATAGGTGGTGAGCCTTCTGCTTTGCCCACAAGCAGATCCTGTTCCCCTGAACTCCAGTTTGCCTGAGGAAGCAGCTGGAGTCATGAATCACTCCAAATACTACATCGTAACCCACAAGTGCGAGGTTACCCAGCCACAGAGGGATCTGAAGAGAGACCTCAACAGCATAGCTGGTACCCGGTGGCATCTGGGAAAGGAACAACACCGAAGTCAGCGCTTGCTCAGTGGGCTTTTGGTGGCGGTCTCCGTCTCTCCTGTGGATTTTTGGGAATTGTTCGCTGAGTCCCCTTGGGCCTTGGTATGGCTTTCTTGGATCTCTCTGGGTGAATCATAATGAGCGTTCATGAATGTGTTATATGCACAACATGTACACATGTGCACATCTCAGGGGTCCTTAATGTGCACCACACTGGATTATTTTTACCATTGAAAGTTAGAGTTCTTGGTCCTGGAGGATCAGGAGAAGGCTGCTTGGCCTTGGCAGCCTGGAAGCAGTGTGCCAGGGGAATGGCATCTCCAGTAACTAACATCCCCCTGTAGCCAATAGTTCCCCCCATTCCCAGTAGTTCATCCAGTTGAGTCCATCAATAGTTAACACATAGAAGTCGAAAGTCTCCCTAACTGATCACATCATCAACATTTCTGATCATTGCTGCACTAGGGAACAAATCTTTAACACATGAGTCTGGGGGCATGGAGGCAGGTATTTGCTGAGTCTACAGCACAGCACTAAGCACGTCTTGATGTTTCAAATGTAAACTGATGTTTCCAGTGTCTTGGGATTTAGATAGTAGTTTGAATCTCTCCATTTTATTTAACTTTAAAAATATCGCATAATCTCATACCTTCAGCCTCTATCTTTCCTTTGTGGCACCGTCATTCTTCTGTACCCCAAACCCCAAGCTTATAGAGGCCTGTGATCATCCTTGTCTGCAGCCTTGGTAAACCAAACATGCAGTCTACAAACAGTAGGCGCATGATAAATGCTCGCTCTTTCCAACTGACTGGTTGACTGGCCCATTCAGTAGCTAATATGAAGACCTTTCTGTTCTCACTGTTTTAATTCTGCTCATTTTCGCAGGGGTGTCCCTCTGTGCCACATGGTCTGATGGCTCTTGGGAAGGTCTCTCCCTGAGCAAGAATATTCATGTCATGAAAAAAAAAATCACAATTCCTGCAATTGTCTCAGAATCTCCACAGAGGAAAGTCTTAAATCCAAAAGAGAGTGTTCATGTCTTTTATTGAGCTTCAGTGTAAGGAGAAACAGCCAGATTTTATGGGTTCATTTTATATATATATATATGTGTGTGTGTGTGTGTGTGTGTGTGTGTGTGTGTGTGTGTGTGTGTGTGTTTAGCCTCTCATTGGCTTGGATCTCTGTTGATAAAGCTCCTGGGATCCACTTCTCTCTGCCTTCTCAACACTGGGATTTTAAGAATATAGCCCCATGGCTGGCCTCTTAGGTAGACCCTTGAGTTTGAACTCAAGTCCTGCTTCTTGAAAAGTAAGTGCTTTACTCACTGAGCCATTTCTTTAGCTCAGTAGCCATGTTTAAGAGAAGGAAAAACCTAGTTTGCATAGGGTACTGCTTCTAGCGCTTCCTTCTGCTTTCAAAATTATGCTGCGGGCTTCTTGGGAACAAGAAGGATCACAAGATAGATTGTGAACATGTGATTACAAAGTTGTAATTGTTCCCTGGTTTGAATGCTTGGACCTCTGTGGATTAGGCAGACCATGTCTGTGAACAATATCTTGAGATATGTAGGCTCCTCTTGGATTATAAAGCCAGTGTCTGGACCTCATGTGACTTTCTGGTCACTGTTCAAAACTCAGGTCAAAGACGACACTTGGCTTTTCCCTCCCAAACACTAAGCAAGATCACTGCCACGTACTCTTCTTTAGTCAGGGATTTCCAAACTGAAGAAGGTTGAGAGATTTGCCCTGGTTTGGAGACCACATGCTCATCTGTCATAGGGATTTATTGCTGTGAACAAGCACCATGACCAAGGCAACTCTTAAAAGAACAACATTTAATTGGGGTTTGTTTATAGGTTCAGAGGGTCAGTCCATTATCATCAAGGTGGGAACATGGCAGCATCCAAGCAGGCATGATGATGGAGAAGCTGAGAGTTCTCCATCTCCATCTGAAGGCTGCTATCAGAATATTGACTTCCAGGCAGCTAGGATGAGGGTCTTAAAACCCACAAAAAGGACGGACCATCTAGAGACTGCCATATCCGGGGATCCATCCCATAATCAGCTTCCAAACGCTGACACCATTGCATACACTAACAAGATTTTGCTGAAAGGACCCTGATATAGCTGTCTCTTGTGAGACTATGCCAGGGCCTAGCAAACACAGAAGTGGATGCTCAGAGTCAGCTATTGGATGGATCACAGGGCCAATGGAGGAGCTAGAGAAAGTACCCAAGGAGCTAAAGGGATCTGCAACCCTATAGGTGGAACAACAATATGAACTAACCAGTACCCCCAGAGCTCGTGTCTCTAGCTGCATATGTATCAGAAGATGGCCTAGTTGGCCATCAGTGGAAAGAGAGGCCCATTGGTCATACAAACTTTATATGCCTCAGTATAGAACACCAGGGCCAAGAAGTGGGAGTGGGTGGGTAGGGGAGTGGGGGAGGAGGGTTTGGGGGACTTTTGGGATAGCACTGGAAATGTAAATGAAGAAAATACCTAATAAAAAAATTAAAAAAAAAAAAACCACAACCACAGTGACACACCTACTCCAACAGGGCCACACCTTCTAATAGCACCATTCCCTGGGGCGAGCATATACAAACCATCACATTATCCTATCTCTCAGCACTGGTCTAGACTAAGAGCTCATGATCTCTCTCTCTCTCTCTCTCTCTCTCTCTCTCTCTCTCTCTCTCTCTCTCTCTCTCCACCCTCCCATTTTAAATGTCCTCAGCGACTATAAAACTTAATGAAAGCCCTGACATACACAGAGCGTTTGGAATCAGGAATGGGTGCAGGCTGCGAATCATCACTCAGCAGGGCCCAGCACTGTGACCATGGGTGGAGCACCGGCCCTCTCTTTTTTGCTGGGATTTATTGTAGGCAGGTCATTATTTACAAGGCTGCCATTCACATCCTCTAAAGAGCCGATAAACTGGCTGCTGAATATGCATTTTGCTCTGCGGTGAACACAGATGTTTCCAGCTAATATCCATTTCATTTAATTTCTTTTCTCTCTCCCCCTCCCCTCTTTGTGAATTCTGTCTTGCTACTTCTGCAGCAGCTGAGTAACTATTTGCCCGTCTTCAACTTGGGAATCACTCCTCATATTTATTATCATCGATGTCATCCCCGCTGCTCGACTTAAGGGTCTGTCAGCATTTCTATTAAAAGCTACTGCTTTCGTGAGTTCAAAACCAGGCTGATGGGATGTCCTGTGTGTGCCAGATGCTGGGCACATAAGACCCCAGCCTGGGTTCAAATTGCGTTGACAAAGTTCACATATAACATTCCCTAGGATGGTATTTCGGTGGCATGAGTTAGCAAGCTGAAAAAGACTGGAGCGGGACGTTTCCATTTCTAAGAAGAAATTATTGCTCTTTCCAATCACACACTTAAAATCATTCACCTTTAAGTTTTCTTAATGTTTGGTGGAGAGAAGGAGAATTAACAGTGGATTAGTGATTCATTTTTATGTGCGTGTGTACATGTGACTGTACATATGTGTGCAGACGCACGTGGACTCCAGAGGACACCCTTGGGTGTCATTCCTTAGACATGTGTTGTTATTGTTCTCCTCCTCCTCTTCCTCCTCCTCTTCCCCTCCTTCCTGCTCCTCCCTCCTCTTGCCCCTCTCTCTCTCTGTCCCTCCCTTCCTCCCTCCTCTCTCTCTCTCTCTCTCTCTCTCTCTCTCTCTCTCTCTCTCTCTCTCTTTCCTTCTATAGAAATGTCATGGTTTTAATATGCCTGGTCCAGGGAATGGCACTATTTAGATGTGTGATCTTGTTGGAGTAGATGTGTCACTGTGGGAGTGGGCTTTAAGACCCTCAGCCTAGCTGCCTAGAAGTGAGTCTTCCACTATCCGCCACTAGCAGATGAAGATGCAGAACTCTCAGCTCCTCCTGCACCATGCCGGTCCAGATGCTGCCATGTTCTGGCCTTGATGATCATGGCCTGAACCTCTGAACCTGTAAGCCAGCCCCCATTACATGTTGTCCTTATAAGACATGCTGTCTGTAGAGAACAGTAAAACCCTAACTAAGACAAGAAACAAGATCTCTCATTGACCTGAAACTTATCAGGCAGGTTAGGCCAACTGGCCAGTAAGTCCCATGAATCTGCATGTCTCCACCTCAACACTGTGGTTACAGACGCTCACCACCATGCCTGGTCTGTCTGTCTGTCTTTCTTTCTTTCTTTCTTTCTTTCTTTCTTTCTTTCTTTCTTTCTTTCTTTCTTTCTTTCTCTCTCTCTCTCTCTCTCTCTCTCTCTCTCTCTCTCTCTCTCTCTCTCTCTCTCTCTCTCATTTTTTTAAAAGCATGGGCTCTAGGGATAGAACATGGGTCCTTCTGCTCGCAGGGCGAGCGCTTTACTAAGTGAGCCACCACGGCAGCCTGAGGCGTCCAATTCAGAATCAAATTTTACATAATGCAAACTTGGGGCAACAATTAGACTCCTCGTGGTCCCCTCTTCCTTGGATGGCACATATAATGGTGGATACTTTCTGTCTCCGTGTGGGGTTCAGGACTTCAGTGTGGTAGAGCTGATCTGTGGAGATCTGACTAAAGTTCTTCCCGATCGTCCTATCTTGAGCAAATATTTCAGTGCCTTACATTTTGTTGCACGCTATCCAGAGAGAAGTACTGTGGATCCATGCATATAGTGGTGTTTATATAACTAGGCTGGGGCATCTTTCTTGTAAGGACTACAGTAAATAAATAAATGAATGAACTTTTCCTACTAAACACTTGGTATATGCTAGGCAAGAGTTTGCTGTTTGTGGCAGGGGGTCATTGCTCACTGCTGTGGGGTGTCGCTTTCCCTGGAACTAAGATCAGGCATGTCCTACTAATGCATTGGGTTATTTTTCCAATTCTAGGTTGCAGGAAATGAAATCACGTACACTGTATCCAAAAGGCCAAGGAAAAGCTACATGACACATGTGAAGCTCTTGTCTGTGACTTCCAGGGGACAGTTCTCTGACCCCCTGAAGTTCTCTTTACATTCAGAACAGGATATCAGGCAAGGGCTGTGGCATCTCCAAGGGAACCAAGAGGACTAGTCAGCTCAGGTTTCAGAAAGACACCCCATTTGCTGCAGGAAGTCATTCGGAACTCGAAGTGCACATACAGACCTTGGACTTAGTAGCTGCTCCCTTCCTGTGCAGACACCACATCAACAGAGTCAGTTTTGACATGAACTAGGTCATCTTACAGGAGTGTAGAGACTATTAACGGAATACCAGGAGATTAATGGTGAGGCTCCTTTCTGAATGCTTAGCTAAATAGGATGAGTACTTGTGCAAACTGAGATGCTCAAATTATTTTGGGCTTAAGATCACCTCAACATGCATTTCCATAAGAAAGGGAAATGGCTCTTTTAGCCTGATTAAAAGCGGTCAAGTTTAGATTTTGAAAACATCTAATTTATAACTTTTGCTGGTATTCATTAACCTTGAAAGAGCCTTTTGGATTGAATTATATTTATGGAAGGTCTTCCAATGTCTGTCCCTGTGATAATCAGGGCTTTTAACCCCCCCACCCTCAACCCACCCCCGAGCAATGGCCTTAACATTCCAACTTAAGTGTCTGGAATGGTCTTTCAAGGATGAAGTATAAGTCTGCGAAGTCTTATGTACCCCTCGTTTCAGTGAATTTCTGGTCTTGAATTTCCATCTTGGTATCTGAGATGGTCTTTAGAGTGGGAAGTGTATATAGTTCTGTGAGGCCTTATTTAAGTCCACCTCACCTTGCTGAATTTCTCATTCTTTGTTCTCTGGAGTGACCATGGAAACAAAGAGAAAAACCAAACCAAACTAAAACCCAAACAACCTCCAAACTACTTTGATACCCAAGACAAAGCTAATATAACGTGAAAGGGTGAAGTTAAACTGTGTCCCTGGACACTCACTGTCTAAAGACTGAGGCTTCGTCCTTCACGAGCCACTATATGCCCGGATATTTATGTGGACAAGACTCCCAACTGAGAGCAACCGAACTTTGATGGGAAAGTGGGTATTTCAGAGCCAAGTTGTGAGAATCTTTCTCCTTCTCCCTCTCCCTCCCTCTCCCCTCCTCCTCCCGCTCCCCTTCTCTTCTGACACCCCCAAGTATCCCACGCCCCCGACCACGCCCCCGACCACGCCCCCACGCCCTCCCCACCAGTCTTCCCTGGCCTTCCCATCTTTGTATTATAAAAACAAAAGGCACCACATCCAAGAATATTTGTGCAGCACAGATTGGCCTTGAACGCTTTGTAGATATAAATGAGATTGCTCTGAAGTGTAAGTGGAAAGCGCTGTAATGAGAATAGCAAAAATGAGGCTAATTAACAGGAACGCGACACCCTACGCAAGTTCCATACAAGCCATGAAGCTGGGGTTTGACAAAGATGTTGGTTTAAAACAATTCAATGGGGGAGGGATTTCAACAGAGGTCACTGGCACAAGTGCGTGTGAGTCGGCAGCAACAGAGCCCTGACAGGCGCACCCTCTTCACACCAAACACCTCTCTCAAATAAAAAGCAAGAAAGTAGAATAAAAAACAAACCTCCGGAGTTAGAATCTGATGAAACGTCCTTAGATGAGACAATGAAAACAAACTTAAAACAGGACAAAATAATCTTGGATATCATCAACATCAAAAAAAAAAAAAATCTCTGGAAAAGATCCAGAAGCTACAAACTTAGGAGAAATATCTGCTAATCATTTCTGGTATTTGTATTCACATGTCGAAGACATCTCCAGATTCAATACAAAACACCAAACTGTAAAATTAGCAAGCGAGCACGAGACAGGCCCAAAATGATGCCTGGGAAAAGCGTCTGACGGCAGTGGAGCACGTGGGAAAGCAGAGCACATGGGAAGATCTCCAGCATTCACAACCTGTAGGAGAACGAAAGAGGAGACCAGACGAGGAGTCATCAAACACTTGCTAAAACCGCTGGAATGGCTGGACTAACAATACAGATGCTGCGGAGGTGCACATCCATCCGCGTCCTGCAACGCTGCGGTGCAGACACAAGGCCTGCTCTAGAGAGATTCCGCAGCTCCTTACAAACAGTGAACTCAGAGTTGCCATATGCCCTGGCAAGCACACACCTGAGCGTTTGTCCCAAGTGAACGAAAACTTACACTATATACAGACACACAACCAAGGCTTGGGCTTAGGCTTCAGGAAGGATGGGGCAAGAGTGATTGGGAAGGGTTGTCATTGTATCTCAGCTACGGCGGCAGTTAGACTACGTACACAGATAACAGAAGAGACATTCCTTCCTTCACCGTTAGTTTCCTGGTTTTAACATTATGCAGCACCTAAGACATCGCTGCAGTTTTTGATGCTTTCTGTATGACATGGTTACTTCAAATTATAAATTAATCTTTGGAAGTTAATAAAAGACAAAGCTAATGTTCTATTTAACATAAGAACACTTTTACGAAAACAAAAAACACACATAAATCCTCATTAAAACCAGGAATAGGACAAGCTTATTTGTTGATACAAGTGTTCTTGTAATTTATGCTGAAAGGTCTCCTCAGTGAAGAAGAAGGAAAGAATATTTGGAACTATATCCAATAATTTTTTTTGAAGTCTCTTACAGTTTTTGTGTCCAATCTTAAGAGAATCTTTAAGTTTTCTTTAATATTAAAAAGGAAAGAGGCTAAGTAAATTTTTATAAAGTCGAAGGTTAAATATAAAATAAATTTCTTTATAGGGATAAAAATATTCACTTGAAACATTTTTGGCAACAATTTATTGCACAAGTCAAAAGAAATAAGTAAATCTCTTCTTGAAAATTTTAGTGAAATTTTAAGACATGAAAATGTGCTAGTGGGGGTGGCTCAGTAACACATGTGCCACCCAGAAATGAGAATGGCTAGATTCCCACCCAGAAGCTGTGGGAGGCGTGTGCCTGTAAGCTCTGTGCTGGGAGACAGGACCACTTGGGTGCTTCCTTCCAGCTCATTGGCCAAACCAGCAAGTCCACACCCAGGAAGAGACACTGTCTCAAACATGAAGTGTACAGCAATTGACGTAGATATCTAACATGAACTTCTGATCTCAATATGTGTGTACACACATGCATGTGCACCTGAGCACATATGTACACACACATGTATGTTTCATGATTAATGAACTGAAAGGTATATTGTATTTCCAGAGGCCAAATTATCATGGTAAGTCTAACTATTTTTCTTAAACTCTAGTACATTAGTGATTCGGTTTTCTGAGAAACAAAGAAACCATAAGGATTAAACAATGAAGCTGGCCTCCGGTAGCTTCATTGGGCATGATTTATATTCCATAAAATACTCTCATTTTTAGTGTACAGTTCAATGATGTTTTACTTCGTTTACAAAACTGTGCAGCTGCCACCAGAATCTAGCTTTGGGGTACTTTATCAAAGCAACAAGGAACATCGCCACTGTCAACACAGCATCACCAGGCAACCAGAATCTATTTCCTGTTCTAATATATATCCTTAATGTGGGCATTTCTTAGGAATGGAATAATACAAGGTGTGACCTATTGTGGCCTAGTATTATATCTTCATGGCTCACCCACCTTGTAGCACAATTCAGGAATTATTACTTTACATCCTTGAATCATTTCCATTGCTTGGGCACTTTGTGTCTTGCTCATCTACCATAGTTGGAAAGACATTTGAGTTGTTTCCTCTTTCTGCCATTATGAGTTATGCTCCTGTAGATAGATCTCCAATGTAAATATATGTTAGTCTTGTGGGCAGATATTTAAGTGTAGACTTGCCTTGTGTTGTAATTTGAGTGAGAAATATCCTCCACGGGCTCAGGTATTTAAATATTTGGTTCCCAGTTTGAGGTGTTGTCTGTAGAAATGGTGCATCCTGCCCAGAGAAGATGCATCTCTGGGAATGGGCTTTCAGAGTATAGAACCTCACCTCACTTCCAGCTTGGTCTCTGTTCTTCATGCTTGCACTGTGATCTCTTGGCATCCTGACTCTGCTGCCTGCTGCCATGCCTTCTCCAATGTTATGGACGTACCCTTTGGAACCATAAGCCAGAAGAGATTTTTTCCTTCCATAGGTCATATTTGGTCATTATTATACAGCTATAGCAACAGTCAATTAACCAGTACGGAAGCTGGTATCTAGAGTGAGGCTGTCTCTGGGAAGACCCAGACTGTGGGCCTTTGGAACTTTGGACTGAGAGATGCAATGCTGTAAGTGGGACTCAGGAAGCCATTGTAAGATGAGCCTGAAGACAGCAGTGCTGAGATTGGTACCAGCAGTAGAGGCCAGCTCCTAAGAGGCCGGCTCCTCAGGCTTCAGAGGGAAGCAGGGACTTTGGCATCAGATGGGTGAGAGGTCATCTATGAGGTATTTTGGCAAAGAGTCCGTGTTGCTCATCTATCATGGTTGGAAAGACCTTTGAGTTGTTTCCATTTGCTGTCATTATGAGTTATGTTCCTGTAAATAGATCTCCAATGTAAATTAGCCCTAAAACATTACATCGGGATAAGTTAAAAAATTAACAGACTAATTTCTTTGGTGGAGGAAATTTTGCACAATGTTGAGTCTGTGGGTGGTTATTATTGGTAACTTACGCAGGTCTTTAGAGAAAAATAGCAAGCAAGAAAGAAACACAAAATGCACTTTGGAGAGACAAAAAGGAGCATGGAAGCTTATGTTTCAGCCAAGGAAAGTGCTGAAAGGGAGACTGTAATTGCTAAGGAGTTAAGGAGCACTAAAGAGAGCCCCCCCCCCCACTGTGCTGTACTACACATGGAAAGGGTGCCCCCAGGGCAAACTCCATCCTGCTAAGTCATGTGAAGGAGAAAGCCTAAAGGCTTGGGGCCTCTTAGAAAGCAATTGCTTCAACATGCAAGAACTGTTGCTATTGTGGTCAAAGGAGCCCAGGGCCAATCCCTCACTGACAAGCAAAGTTGGCAGTGTTGCCCACATGATGCAGGCATTGGAGGCATGAAAAATGAAAGAATAAAGGGTGTTGTGCATTCTTCATCCATGCTTTCAGGAAGCTGCAGAGGCCAGGCAGTGTGTGACAACCTACGAGAAAAGGCCCCTGACAGGTCCTTGTGTGAAGCTGTGAAAGGAGAACCTGGCTTGCAGATCCCACATCCCAGACATTGGAGAAGCCAGAGCCATGAGATATCTGCCAAGAAGAGCTGCATACAAGAACTGGCATCAGCCCAAAGGACAGAGATGTACGCAGTGCAATTGGAGGAACTGAGCTATCTAAGCTCTCTGAAAGTAACGCCGCAGACACCAGACATGGAGTTACAGAATTTGGTGTTTGGCCTGTTTGGCTTGGCGATGCTTCCATTCTGCTATGTTAGAATGGAAATGCATGGTCCATGCCATTACATTTTTTCCATGGGAATTATATAATTTGTTTATTTGTTTTATTTTATGGGTAGGAGTGTAACAGTTGAGAGATGATCTTAAGTTTCAGAGCAGACTTTTAACTTTTAAATAGTGCTGATACCATGAAAGACTGTGGGGACTTTAAAAACTGGGTTACGCACATCTATGATATGACCAGGAACCTATGGCTTCCAGGGGGTGGGATATGGTGGTTTGAATGAGAAATGTCCCCATAGGCTGATGTATTTGGACACTCGATCCTTAGTTAACGTTAGTGTTTGGGGAAGGTATGGGATCTGTAGGATGTAGAGCCTTGCTGGAGAATGTATGTAAGTGGAGTGGTCTCTAAGAGTGTAGAGTCTTTCCTCACTTCCAACGGATTCTCTTTGCTTCTCGTCGACGGCTGAAAATGCTGTCTCTGAGATTCCTGCTCCGGCTGCCGACTCCCATGCCTACCGGAGACAATCTTGCTGGAACTGTAAGCCTAAACAAGCTTCCTCCCCCCCCCCTTTTAAAATTCCTGTTACTTTTGGCTATTGTGTTTAATTGTTCCCACCCAATACTGTCTCAAATTAACGTTTAACGTAGTATGAAGAGAGTGCTACGGAGTCAGCAGCTTCTTGTAAAAGTCACTTAAAAATATAAGTAAATTATGATGGGAAATGGCCTACCAGATATTCAGAGGCTATTATATTTAATGCTATGCAGGATATGTAATCCTATTATTAAATAGTATAAAATATATAAACCCAATATCTAAAGTGTAAATATCTGAAGAGGTTTCTTGCCCAGAAAAGAACCTGAGGACTCTCAGATTTTTTGAATGCAGCATCGGAAGCCCTGGAACTCACTGTGGAGATGGTAGGTTGCCTGACTCATTTTAAGTTGGTATTTTGAAAGAGGAGAAGAATGCAAGACAACCCTCACAAGTTGAAATTAATTTTAAAAGTCTAAGGCACTGAGAATATAAATGGAGATTTATTTCTTTGTTATTTATATATAAAATTACCTCTAACCAGTAAGGCTATTCCAAATAATAAATGAAATAGAGAAAATAAAAATGAATTGAGTAATAGATATAATGCTGTAAGAATTATATTAGTGCTTAAACATCAACAAATATCACATATAATATCGTAAAACAAATTTAAACTGTAAGAAATACAGATTTCAAGACAATGAGATATTCATTCACCTTGATGCAAAACCCATCAAAACCCATAAAAAATACCAATGCTTTGCTTTTAAAGACACCAAGATAAAATTTGTATGAGAAACTGAAGTTGAACAGAAAGGCATTCAACTCCTTTTGTGCCAAATTAAATTTAAAAATAGTATTTTGGGGGCTACAGAAATGGTTCCGTCAGTAACACACAAGCTGCATAAACATGATTTGATTCGAGACCTCGAGCTTCCAAGCCTGGTGCTTCATTCAGTGTGCATCTGCAACCCCAGGACTTGGGACAGAGTGGGCAGGGGGGAGGTGGTGGCTGACATAGACCGATCCCTGGAGATCGTTGTCTCGCCTAGATGAATGCCGGAGCTTCGAGTCCTGTGAGAGAGACTGCGCCTAAAATAAATAAATGAATAAACAAACAAACAAATAAACAAAGTGGAAAGTGAGTGAGGAAGACATCTAGCATTGTCTTCCAGTGCATGCATGTACACACACACACACACACACACACACACAAATCACTTTTACCTGTAAGAAAGATGTCCTGGTATAAGGACGGCACTCTATTCTGTAAGGATAGAGCTATGGAAGGAGCAAGAAGATGGCTTTGGCTGTGGGAGCAGGGAAGGCATATTTCAGACCAGGAAACTTGGCTTTAAGAAACTCAATTCCATACCTGAGTATGCACCTGAGAGAAATGACCAGTCATTTGCTTTATGATTTATGTGTGGGGCAGTCACCATTGCATGACTTATGGCAGAAAACTAGAAAACATCTGAATATCCTAAAATATAGAAATGGAAAAATAAATTATTGTATAGTCATTAAAACTATGTTGTAGCTGCTGGGAAGCACGCTTTCAAAGACAGCCCAGTGCTGGATTAAAAGGCTCAGAGCACAGCAGTGTGTATGGAATGAGCGGACATCATAAAACAAAGGCACCCTTGTTTACCTCTAGCTTTCTTCTGGGTCGATTTCAACAAGCAAAGAGGGAAGATCTCAAGGACAAGACAGCAGTTATTGCTGTAAGGCTAAGTTGTGCATAGTCTTCAATGCCTTTTATAGTTTTCAGTATTTTCAAAATGTTACACAAGAAAACATGTGTTGCTTTATAGATTATGTTGCTGTGTATTTAAAATAAGGGCAACAGTTGCAGGATGATGGAGCAGCCCATATGGCAATCTTTAAATATCTTTAACTATATCTATATAACTCTCTCTATATATATACATATATACATACATATACATATATACATACATATATGCATATATATGTGTGTATATACATACATATACAGACACATATATGAATACACATGCCCACACATGTATGCACACAAATTTTCCCCTGAAACCTTTTAAAATTATATAAGTGAGCAAAATATCTGGAGGCATTGTGTGTATATGTGAATATATATACACATATGTTCATGTGCATTTGTCAATGTGTGTATGCATGCTTATGTGAGTACACACATGTGCCTGTGTGTGCATTCATGCATGTGCCATATAGGTACATGTGCACATGTGTGCTTGCGTGTGTGCATGCATGCGTGTAGGTGCTTGTGATTATTTCAGCGATGTAGCCGGGCTTTCTTGCTATCTGTGGTCCATTTCTCTTCATTTCCTTCCTTGCAATGTGCCTTTTCCTAGAGACCAAGGCTCTAGCTGTGCTGTGTTCTGGGTTCTTTCTTTGTGAGCATACTTCTCTTGCACCTACCGACATCTTTCCTTTCCTTTCTAGATTGGCCAGTGGGTAAGATGAGAATTGATTGCCCTTTGACCTTGGTTCCAAAAGGGAAACGCCAGTATCCTCTGTAGATCTTCATTAGCTACAATGGCTTGTGTTCCCTTTAGTTAGAGCAGTGCCTCTTTGTAACGGGAAGGCGAACTGGCCCTGAGGCCAGCCATATTTAATAAGTCTAGAGTACACAGTTTAACCAGGACCCTCTAGCTTGTAAATTGTGCTTACACCAATGATGGATGAGGAGGGGACGAAGAGGCATGCTAGGCCTTTGTGTGCCACGGGCCCAGGTCACCTGATCAGGTCCTGGACTCGAGGCCTCAGAGCACTTCTGAAGGAAAGCCAGGCATCTTGGTGACACCCACTGTGATTCTCAGGAGGCCTGGAGCAGAGGTGTCCAGGGTGGGGATGCTGTGTCTCCATGGGCGGCTGGCCTGGCAGCTGGAGGCACCTGCCGATTATTAAGCAGTCACTAATCATTAGACCCAGCAGAGGTAGAAAAGCGGGAGCAGACATGGAAGGGCCAATAGAGGGCTGGAGAAGCTTCTGGAAGGATTGGAAGGAGCATCTGCCCATGACCTGAGACTGATCCTAGGAAGCCAGCTGACTGCGTCGCTCCCCAGCTTTCACGCCACGCAGCACGTCCTTGGAGTCAGGAGGCTGTGGATGGCTGGGCTCCCCTGTAGCTGCAGAAAGAGCAGAAAACACAATTTGAAAAATCAGTTTTAATAAAGCCCCAGCGCTGACCCCAGAAACGTAAGTATTTATATTATTGACTTCTGTATGGGGTGATTTGTTAGGATGGGAAGAAAGAGTCTTTCTGCTCTTGTCTTGAGACCTGAGGAAAAAAATAACTAAAATTAGAGAAACTAGAGACATAAACGCAGTGAGTATTATAAAGCAAAATACCTCTGGGGTGTTCATCTGCCGTGGCAGTCATTCCAGATCTCATCTGTTATATGAATGGGGCAGCGCTTCCCCTTCTGATGGTATCATTACGTAGACGCTACAGATTCAATTCCATTTACAAGTCAATGGTGTGAGATTTTTACGACAGTTCTTTTTTAGTGGGTTGATTCTGTATGATCCTTCTCAGGAAGGAAAAAAAGAAAATTAAAAAGAAGGCTGAAATGATCTCTCTCCAGACCTCTCCACGGATGACTGCCATTTGTTATTGCAGTCCTTGGCCTTTACGTGCTGGAGAGAACGGACCCTCGGATGCCAGATGGGGTGAGCCTTCATTTTGGGCAGACCCTGGTACCTAGGTTCAAAGGTCTTAGGCTGGTCACAAATGTTTAGGAAACAATCTAAGCAGCTATGAGTACCTGAGCCACACCTTCACAAGACTGCCCTCTCAAAATCCCTCTGTGAGTCACAGAGGAGTCCCAGGCTCCTCCCTTCCAGTAAGTATCGGGAGTTAGTGGTAGAGGGGGTGGTGTCTTCTGCAGCCATTCATAACTTGCCCATGTTCCGGTAAACCATCCATCACTGGTGTTTCTATTAGCAACCCTAGTAAACTACCCTGGGTCACAAAGAAGAGGAGAGGTTGAGGAATGGGGGGGGGGGGGATGAACAAAAGAAAGGAGAAGGAGATAGAATCAGGAGGTGAAGAAGGGAGACATGGGAACATGAACAAGGAGGGAAGGGATTCGGACAGCACTAATTAAAGCCTAGGTGTGGCTCCTCTGGGGCAAGGACACTGGGGCGTGGAAGGAGATGGTGAGAAAGACAGCAGATGAGAGGATATGAGATGTGTCTTTGGGAAGAACAGGACACACAGTAGGGATTTTGAAGGCGGGGGGGGGGGCTTTTGGAGGAGAGAGGCACATGTGAGTGAACAAAGAGACTCCAGGGCACTTGGAGGGGTTTCTTTAGGATATAGCGATTGTTTCTATATGCTTGTATGCTTGGCCTAGGTAGTGGCACTGTTGGTAGGTGTGGCCATGTTGGAGTTTGTGTGGCCTTGTTGGAGTAGGTGTGGTCTTGTGGGTGTGGGCTTTAATACCCTAGTCCTAGCTGCTTGGGAGTCAGTATTCTTCTAGCAGCCTTCAGATGAAAATGTAGAACTCTCAGCTACTCCTGCACCATGCCTGCCTGGATGCTGCCATGCTCCCACCTTGATGGTAATGGACTGAACCTCTGAACCTGTAAGCCAGCACCAATTAAGTGCTTTTCTTTATAAGACTTGCCTTGGTCATGGTGTCTGCTCACAGCAGTAAAACCCTAACTAAGACAGAAACATTGAATGAGATTCCTGCAGCATAAGCATTATGGAACACCCACCTTGTGTTTGGCTGGATCCGGAAATTCTGAAGGATGAACTTCAAGAAGTCCCTGTATTTAAAAATATATGGGTGTTGTAATTCTAAGGTCCAAGCTCCCTGAAACATCAGAGGAGTACAGGTGGGCATCCTTAATCCTCAAACCCCATATCCAATAGGCTCCAAAATGAACTTTCTGAGCAGTCATAAAGCACTGTGGGAAATGTTCATTGTCTGACCTCGTGTGACCAGGTGCCATGAAAAGGTGTAGAGTAAAGGTGCTGCTATACCATGGTGCCTTCAGACTACGGGTGCAAGATGTACATGGACCACAGAGGATCCCACAATTTGAACTTTGATTCAACCTTCAAAAACACACCACAAATCCAAACTATGTCTGCTCCTAAGCAATTTGTATGGAAGGCTATATGTAAAGGTAGCTACAGAGGCTTTCAGGGTGGTGGTGGAGTGTGGGAAGCCACATGTGCCGTTGCAGGGTGGCGCTGGCTACCACTGGCCACCACGCATACATAGACAGTAAAGTTTTTTTGCCAAGATGAGGTTTTGAGAATTAACCAATCAGATGAGAGAGAAGTTAACCAATCAGATGAGAGAGACGTTAACCAATCAGATGAGAGACAAGTTAACCAATCAGATGAGAGACAAGTTAACCAATCAGATGTGAGACATGCAAATGATGTGGTAAGCATAACCCATGCATAACCAATCCGGGTGTGAGACACGCCTCTCCTAGGCCTATATAAGCAGCACCAGTTCTGGGCTTGGGGTCTCTTCGCCTCTGCAATCAAGCTCTCCCAATAAATGTGTGCAGAAGGATCCTGTTGCAGCGTCTTACTTGCTGGCGAGTCAGGGTGCGCGCAAGAAGTGGTGCCGAAACCCGGGAAAAGAAACATCTTCAGGCACAAGCGAAGACCCCCTGCTACAGGGAAGATTCAGAACTGCATCGCGGGGAAGGAGCGGTTAATAAAGTGTTTCTGTAAAACAGACTGCTGAGAAGGATCCGGCATGGATTCAGAACTCTTCAGCTGGGGAATGGTGGTAATGAAGTGTTCCTGCAAAACAGATTGCTGAGAAGGATCTGACTGCGTGGATTCAGAACTCTTCAACTGAGGAACAGTGGTACTGGTAAGTCTCCCAAATTGATCCCCGGGTTAAAGGGGGATATGGTTTTTAAGAAAAAGGAAAAGAAAAGGGAGGAAAAATAAAAGGAATCAGTGATAAAGAAAAGGAAATAGTGAAGGAAAGGAAAAGGGAAAAGAAAGGAAAGGAAGGGAAAGAAAGGAAAGGAAAGGAAAGGAAAGGAAAGGAAAGGAAAGGAAAGGAAAGGAAAGGAAAGAAAGGAAGGAGAGAAGGGAAAGAGAAGGAAAGAAAGGATTGAGATGATAAGGTTTCCGGCTTTGGGACAAGTTAAGGTTCATGAGTTATGCTTTTTTCTCCCATTGACCCTTTGTGGGTAGGTCTAATAGTTTTGGTCTTGTTTGTTCTGATATATGGACTCTGTTACTGTTTGAAACTGTGTGTAGAGGCAGTCAAGACAGGTCAGAAAATCCTTACAGAGCAACAAGAAAGTATGTTGGAAGAGGAGAAGGGCTTAAAAAGAAGAAAGAAAAAGAAAGGAGACACAGTGTTATCAGGTGGGCAGAAAGGACAAAATAAAAGAGCCGAGGCAGAGGAGGAAGGCGAATTAGCTTCTGCGCCCCCTCCCTATGCCTCCTCGGCAGCCACCTATAGGAGGACCTTCTGTCTGGAGGTTTGGAGAGAGGTTAGATTCTCCTTGCTGGGATGTCCTATTTTCACCGACCAAGCAGGGCAGAGATATCATGAGCCTCTAGATTTCAAAGGAATCAGGAATTTGGCTGAGTCTGTGTGGACATACGGCTTAACTGACTCCTATACTGTGGCTCAAGTAGAGGCCTTGAATAGACACTGCATGACACCGTCCGATTGGGCAGTCTTGGTGAAGGCATGCCTTTCTTTCACCTGGGCAGTATTTAGATTGGAAAGCTATTGAATTTGCAAATGAACAGGCAGCGGCTAACTCTGCTGCAGGAAATCCAGCATGGGATAAGGATATGCTGCTTGGTCAAGGTCGCTTTGCACAACAACAGACAGGATATCCAGTGCAGGTGTTTGAGCAGGTGAATCAGATTGCCATAAGTGCGTGGAAATCATTGCCCACCGGTGTTGACGGTGTTGACTTGGGCAAGAGGGTCTGTTTGTGTGTTTCCCCAGGATCACCAACAACAGCTGTGGGTACCAGAACGGCTGACCAGAGCAATTCAAAACAAGCAGAGCTATGAGGACGTGGACGTGGATGTTCCTGTGGCTGGGAGTGCTCCTGCTAGTGAGAACTGAAGAGTTCTGTGTTCCTGAAACCATGCCATTGATGCATTTGGGTGTTTCCTCAATTCTTTACATCTAATGCCAGATTTTAAGCCTTAATGGAACTCGAATAGAACCCATCTTGTTGGCAATTTTACCTCTTGGCTTACCTCTGCATTTTCTTACTTTAAGGAATGGGTGGGAGTGATTTTGTTTGGTGCTGCCATATGCTGTGGACTGGTGTTCATGCTCTGGTTAGTATGCAAATTCAGAACCCAACAAAAACGTGACAAGGTGATTATAACTCAGGCACTTTTAGGTATTGAAAACGGCACCTCCCCTGAAGTTTGGTTATCTATGCTCAAGAATTAGTGGGCATCTGAGTTCTCTGCTCTTGCACCCCACGGATTTATGGATCCATTGCACTGGGATGAGAGAGACTCGATAATCATTGATCAGCCCTTGCACATCGCTGAGGTTTCCTCATTACACATGATAGGGTGATCATGATTTCCCCACTAATTCATTTAAAAAAAAAACTTGGCTGGCCTCTTTTGTAGAGTTCGCCCTAGGTCATTTAGCAGTTACTGTCACACAGTACTGTGGTATCCAGAGATGGGCAACTTTCCTCATGCACAGACCAACCTAAGACACGGGGCCCGGTGGTGATAGGGTTACCCTATGACGGGTAAGGCTGTGACATTAGAGGAACGACCTAAAACAGGAGCCACAGCAGATGGACATAATTGCACAGGCCTAGACCAGCCTCATTTTATTAAAACAAAAAGGGGGAGATGTGGGAAGCCACATGTGCCGTTGCAGGGTGGCGCTGGATACCGCTGGCCACCACGCATACATAGACAGTAAAGTTTTTTTGCCAAGATTAGGTTTTGAGAATTAACCAATCAGATGAGAGACAAGTTAACCAATCAGATGAGAGAGGTTAACCAATCAGATGTGAGACATGCAAATGAGGTGGTAAGCATAACCCATGCATAACCAATCCGGGTATGAGACACGCCTCTCCTAGGCCTATATAAGCAGCACCAGTTCTGGGCTTGGAGTCTCTTCACCTCTGCAATCAAGTTTTCCCAATAAACGTGTGCAGAAGGATCCTGTTGCAGTGTCTTACTTGCTGGCGAATCAGGGCACGCACAAGAGTGGAGGATGGCAAGATCAGCTAGGTAAGGAAAGTCAGAGAGCAGAGGTGACGGCAACAAAGAAAGAGAGAGTGTATCAAAAGGAGCAAGCCTGAGACTGCTTGAGCATAGGTTATCCCTGCGGTGAATACTGCGGGGTCATCATGGGAGTCATAGAGGTTGACTTCCAGGCGTGCGGAGACACAATTCAATTTGATAGGCAATGCCTGTTACATTTTCATTTCTGTTTGTTCACAACACAGACTACAAAATTATTTCTTATAACATTTGGATAAACTTAAGGATGGAAAGGAAATTAAATCAAATGACTTCAGTCATAGTTTTATGTTTACAAAAAAAAATAATTTCCACAAAACTAGCATTTAAAACAGGTTTCTCTTTACAGGACTTGGAGTTTTAGTAAAGGGTTGATGTTTTTCCTCATAAAAATTAGAATATCGCTACCTGGGCCAGAAAACATTTTTCAATGAGGGAAGGAAGTTCTGGGGTTCCCATGACTAAGAAGCTGTGTTATTGGTTTATAGTCTGTGTGTGTGTGTGTGTTGTTTCTTTAGTAACTAAAATGACCTGCTCTTTAGTGTAACCATTGTAGATGACAGCATCATATCTTGATATCAAGTTTAGGCATGTGTGTAAGCTATCAGACATGACCATTCCTTATGTCAGCGCTAGGCAACTGATGGATGAGATGTGCATGGTTTCCTGTGTGTTTGGCAGCAGTGAGCAGTAGGTTTATCATTATATACATGGCCCCAAACACAGAACCTTGTTATACCAAGTCTATGTCCTCCAGGACAGTGATGGCTGAAAACTGCTACCTCTCCACATTCTCCACATTCTGTCTCATGCAAGCTCCTCTCCATGTCCCTGCCTCAGAGCCTACTTGACTAATCACTGTCCTTGACCAGGGACTTGAATTGTGTAGGCCTAGATAGTGAATGACAAGATAGAAACCATTTGTTCAAGGACAGGACATACCCCTCTATCTCCCACATATCAAACATAGAAGTGACAGCAGTGGTAAATGGCTGTCTCTGCCTTCATATTCTTCCCTAGAAACACAGCCTGGTTTTACATTAGGCTTCTATTATTTTCAGCAGAGACAGGAACATGCCCAGGTTCCATACTCAGCTCTGACATTTGTAATTCTCCCGTGTTGGTTTCCTTATCTACCGTGCTTCTCCTGGTAAAAGATAGAGCGCGGCAGAGCTACTTGGATGAAGTAAACCAGCACAGGGGATGCTCAGAAGAGTGCTTGCCATGTGATGCCTGCTCTGCGGATGTGAGCTTCATCCTAGAAGATGCTGAGACAGACCAGGAGAATCCAGTGAAGCGCTGTGGGTTCCTGGATGCCCCTCAGCAAACAAGGCTGAAAGGTAGTCATCTCTTCACAAGATTGGGTCTTTCAGCATTCCATTATGGATGCGAAAGGAATTTCCTAACACCTTCCTAAGGGGATGTTAGCCATTGATGGTTGCTGGGGGAGGGAGAATCACCTCTTCAGGGAAGTAGCACTGGTAAGTTGCCCATGTTCTAGTCAAAAAGCTGCTTTTCATGGTGAAGTACCAGAGCACTAAGCACCTCGAGGCTACGCAGGGTCCTTTTGTGTCCCAGTACATGGACTCTCACAGCTCCTGAGTACCAGCATCCATCTCTCTCTCTCTGCTCCTGCCTGCATTTGTTGTGTTGGAATCCCTAGGGTTTGGCTGGGTTGAGCGAGACAGTATTTTCTTTTGCAGGTCCTTTGTTGGGCTGTCAGGCACATTAATAATATCTATAGTGTCTTAAATGTGTCAGGCATTTCTGCTGCTTTCTTCCACACTCCTCGGGCTAACCTCCCACCCGACAGAGTTCTGAAAGGATTTCAGCGTTGTTCCAAATGCGGGAGAAGCCTCGTGCCATCTGAAGCCTACTTCCTGTGGAAACCAACCTTGCAGCCCTTGGAATGTCATCCCCAGGAATTCCCTTCAAAGTTGTGAAAGTGACAGTCAGCCGATCTGGGTTCTTTCTCACTGTATGCCTTCATTACCCAGTGGCTACTGCTCCTGAGTGGAGAAAGCCCTGCTTGGGCTTCTCTGTGGAGGAAGCTTACCGTTCCCCTGAACACTAGGGAGACCTCTCTACACTAAACCAAGAGAAGCATCCCATCTCTTTCTGCACACCTGGGTCTTAGGTGGCTCCTTGAACTGCATCAGAGCAGCAGAAGCTACCTCAAGCAGAGGTTCCATGGGAATAACTTTGCAGAATCCATGGTCCAGGGGAGCAGGAGGAGTCTCAAACATAATGGAGTAGTGTGGGAGGAATTGCAAGTCTCACTGACAAGGCTGTGACTGCTTCCCAGTAAACTGGGGTTGGGGGATGCAGCCACGAAGGCATCTTCTGCAAGAGGACCAAACTGAAGCCTGCCTGAGAGCCTAGAGATTGGTGACACAGACGACAGCCAATCGGGAACTGCCACTTGGAGGACATGCTTGCTTGGGACCAACAGGACATGGGTGGAGGGTATAAAGGGCTTTCCCCAAGAATTAATAAAGGAGCTTGCTGCTGGGCTCTCACCTGCTCCTGGAGTCTGAGCCATTGATTCCATGCCACCTCATCTCCAACCCCCAAGGGCGATTCCAGTTGGGTGGCAGACAATCAGGGTGTGAAGCAGTAGAGTAAGTAGCTGGTAGAGGAATCTTAACTGTATCAAATCAGTGGCTTGCTGATTTTGCTTTTCTGACAGAGAGAGAATGGGGATAGATTATTGTCAGCCAGATCAAACACACAGGTACTTGGATGGCTAATAATTACTATCAACTTGATTAAGTCAATCATCATGGAAACAGCTCCAGGTGAGTCTGTGTTGTCCTCAGAAACAGTAACAGAGGATGAAGGCCATTCTGAAACCTGGCTGTATCGTCACCAGCCTGGGCTCTCAGGCCACATTGAAAGGAGACAGTGAGCTGAGCACCAGCATCCCCTCCTCTCAGCTTCCTGACCATGGATGCATCACATTTGCATTGCCAAGACTTTCCTAAGATTTCCTTAAACTGTGAGCTCTGACAAACCCTCTTTAAGATGGCCTTTGCCAGTTGTTTCTCATAGCAATGGGAAAAGGAACTAATAAAGGTACCAATAAGAATTCAGAGTCTCTCTTAAGTTTGCCGTCAACCTTTGGCATTCAGAGTGGGACTATTTGGAGTGTCTTAACCCCATTCCACTGAGTCCAGACCTGCAGACTAAGAGGACCCTGCTCTTCTCTATGGCTTTGTTTTTGCCTGGTTTTCTGTGATTCTTCAGGGACAGAAATCAAGGCAATGGGCCTGTCATATTACCACTCTACCTCATCAAACCAAACCTAAGGGGATAGGAGAATTAGCTGACAACTTCTGAGGCTGTGCATCCTCTTCCACCCTGTAGCACATCTCAAGAGGCACCCGGCAGATGTAGGCTCCGCTGCATGACTGTCTGACTAGGAGAATATGTTTAACATATCAGCATTGTGTCATATGATTTGAATCTGAAGCTACTTGGGTCCCACGTCAGGCTTTGAGATCTCTGTGTTTAATTTTCTACACTTGATAACTACCTTGTTGAGCAAAGTATGACAAAACTCAACAAAATCAAACGTGTAAAGAAGCGTATCATTAATCAGTCTACCGCAGCAGACTTCCTTTCTGCAGACTTTTCTTCCTAGCTGGATTCTGACTTGGATGGTTTGCAGAAATGCTTTCCCCTTTTCCTTCCTAAGATTGTATTTATGAGATCTAAAGCAGAGCGATGAAAAGTGGAAAATGTGGACTGTTCGCTAGGCCCCTCCTCCGGCTGTGTATTTAAAGACATCCAGAGAAGCTGAAGTTTTCACTTTCCTTCCAAATGATTGCTACTGCAAATGGTCCCCACAATACCATCCTGTGTGTGGTTTTCATTTAGTTCACAGCCCCAAATGAAACATGTTCAGCATTCCTTGGATTTCAAAACATAGCCGTTAATAGCTTTATAAATAATATAGCTTAATTGCTTTTAATATCATATGCATTTTTTTTAAGGAGCAGCTGGATCTGTGTAAGAGAGAGGATTGGTCAGTAGCATTTTCCTCTAGATTGACCCATGCACTGCAAGTTTCAGAAACTGTGAGGGGGTATATAGAGATGAATATAGGAGACACAGAGAGATAGATAATAGAGGCATACAGACCTTCTGTAGACTTGAGAACCCAAGCCGTCTGTGTTAGGGACTCTTCTCATGACTATGACAAAATATCTGGGTGAAAACCAGCTTAGGAAGGAAGGGGTTTTTTGGCTCACAGTCTGAGGGGTCAGAGGCATGAGGGGGTGGGGGTGGGGATGGGGTAGAATGCTGCTCACATGGTGTCTGTGGGCCAGAAGCTCAGAATGATGGATGCTTGCTCTCAGTTCATCTTTCCTTTTCATTCAGTCTGGCTTCCCAGGCCATGGGTTGGCGTCACTCGAACTCAGTTAGGTCATGGGTTGAGGTCACCCGTAATCAGCTGGTCCAGGGGTTGGCATCACCTGTAACCAGGGTGAGTTTTCCTTTTACTCTCAAAGCTCGATGGAAACACTCTCATAGACACACACATCGTTCTACACACACACACACACACACACACACACACACACACACCAGTGTTCCCGCAGACATGCCCTGTGGTGTACCTCCTAGGTGATTCAAAACCCAGTTAAGTGGACAATGAAGATTAAGATTCCATCCGCCTAACCATACCCTGTCTGTTGACTAATCTGTTTCTTCTGTCTACAGTGAGTATGACTTTGTAAATGTCACTGGCTCATTTTAGAAAACTGCTCTAGCCAGGCAAGCTGCATCCATTTTTTTCTTATAGTGGCATTCTTAAAGATCCATCACCTTGGCAGTAGACATCCAGCAATTAGAGTATGAGGTTTTTTTCAGTTCCTCTCCTTGCCATTTCCACTAGCTCATGACTGTTAGATAAGATCCTTACCCATCATAACCAAGCTCCTTTACTGAAAGATTCGCCTTAGTCAAATTTCTGGTTCCCAAAAAATAAAATTCTGATTTTGCTTTTCTTCTTCCAGTTATGAAGCTTTGTAAGGATGATGTTTCCTCCTAATGTGGCAAAGGGTAAACTCAGCCATTTCTCATCAGTGGTTTCTATTGGCCCTATCTGGTAATCTTTTCCTAGCAGTCATTATCACCCTCAGGCATTAACAAGATGCTACTGAATAGTCAGGAGTAATCACAAGAGCCTCCAAGCTGCTATAGAGGTCCACAACAGGTTCTAAGACCCTTAGGGCTTGCCCTCTGTAGCTCTCCAGCCCCATCTTTTTGGCCCATCTTCAACAATGGTTATTGTGTGATGGATCCACTTGACCCCACAGGAGAGGCATCTCAGCATTCCACCACACCCTCTTCTATCCCCTGCCATGTGTCCAAGAACCCAGAACAAGCATCGAGTGCTATTGTCCCACTCCATACTCAGAGAGACCTAATTAATCCCATGTATTTGTTCCGAAGAGAGCACTGAAGCCACCACACATAGCTATCACACTTACAGTGTGAGCACACATTTCTCTTACGTTGAGGTACTTGAACCTGGAGCTGTGTGTTCAGTGTCTGTGCCCATTGTGGTGGACACAGAGGAGGCATCAGAATAAGTGACCAAAAAAAATATATATAAAACAAATGAAAGAAACACACAAACAATGAAAGGCAAAGCAGATGAAAGAAAAGAAGGGGTATGCTTAGACTTATGCTCCCCAACATTCATTGGCTCCAAACATAGTTGCTGGTTTACTTGCAATAGCAAATCTGGGATACAGTTGCTGAACACTCACACTCCACTCCATTCATCAAGGGAAGTAGATTTAAATACCAGAGGTGGCAACGTGGAATGATTACGGCCATTATGGCAGCAGTCGTAGAACAGAGATTCTAAATGACTAGATTGTACATAAAACTACAGAATGACTGCCCATTCACACCACCCATTATTTAGGCCCCATCAGAGGGTTCCAAAATAGAAACTTGTAGTTTGTTTGGAAAGTTGGTTATGTCAAATGATGTTTTGATGGGGCACACAGATAGAAGAATATCTTGCTGAAATGGAAATGGGAAAGAATGTTTTCCTGAAGCAGAAACAGGTGAAAGGAAATATAGCAAGCACATGAAAGGACTCTTGCTGAAGGAGTATAAATATGATCCCACAGACAGTGGGAGATGAGCACTGAGTGTTGGTTTGGTTTGCTCCGCTTTGCTATCCTTTGCTAATGCCACACACGAACTGGTTTGCCTTACATAGCGTTGTTGAGCTCAGCTTGTATTAGTGATCATTGAGAGAAACTTGTCCAAGAACTGCTCATGAGGTTCCTGGGTGAACTTGCTGCTTCTGTATCCTCACCTCAGGCCAGTTGGCAAGACTAGCAGTTTCTTCAGGATTGTACTACAGCTGCTGGTTCGTGCTGGTGTCTGCCTGTCTAGAGGACTGGTCTGCATCTGCTGAGTCATATTGGTGTTTGCTATAGAACTGAACTGCTGACAAAAAGACTGAGCTCACCTCAAAGAAGTATTGTTAAACAGGACAACTTTCCCCATATTCTAATAACTTTTCTACTACCTCTGGTGGGTGGTAGGCTAGAAGAGAGGTTGAACCCTTATTAAAAGTAGGTTGCAAAAAATTTATGCCTACAGGATTACTTTAATCCCACACTGGGATTAAAGACCTGTGTGCATTATTGTGTGACACTATTCCTGGGGAACAAGTGTGTATACTAAGCCACCAATAAGGAATCAATGCCAGAGCAAATTAAGGTTATCACTGAAGTTCAATTTGGTGAAGCAACAAGTTGTGGTCTACCTACTTAATTGTGGTTACTCACAGGAGCAGGAAATAATTGAAGGTAGTCAAATCACTGAAAGCCCACCATAACATGGGTGATGCTTATGAAAGCTGGGACTGTGGGGCTTACTGAATGACTCTCAGAGAACTGGAAGGTCAGAGAGTTTCTCTTCTAGGCAGCTCAGCTAGTCTGGGCCAGTTCCGAGTGGACTGTTTGGTCTCTATCTCTTCTATAGTCCTTTACTACTTATATAAAAATTGGGAGATGGGTGGTATCTGGTCAGTTCCATGAACTTCCTGAGACTTCTGTGTTGTTTATTGCCTGAATCTTCTCTTCAGTAAAAATGTTCTTATTTTAACTAATATGTATTTTACATTTTCCCATTCCTTCCCCCCAGCCCCCCACAACCCTTCCAATGTTCCCCCTCCCTCCACGTCAAACTGATGAAATTGATGGCCTCTTTTTCTTTGTTATTGTTATTTACCAGTGTGTGTGTGTGTGTGTGTGTGTGTGTGTGTGTGTGTGTAATCACTGACCTTGGATAGTAGGTGAGAGCTACATTTATCTGTAAGGATGAGGATAAGTTTTAGAATAGAATTGGGAATTATGCTCATTTAGCAAAATTGACATGCTCTCCTGAACAGCAGGCTCTGGTCAGGGAGAAAGTGGTACTCAAGAATAGGTAGAGCGCTGGTAAGGCGGAGGCACCTGTACTGGGGATCTTATCCAACTTTAGCTCAAATCCACTCACCAGCATTTCCTTGTCCATTTGGATACTGATGAAACGTGCCTTTTTATCCTAACGTATAGCCCTTGTGAAGTCTTGGTCACAAAGAATGTCACCCATTTGCTTAGATGACAAAACTCTCATAATTATATAGATTAAAATATACACCAGCCTGTTTTTACTCATCGAAACTGTGGAAGCCATCACTCACTGCCAGCTGGGAGTACAGCTCTGCCTACCCACGTCCTAGAACATGTCAGACCTTTGCCAAGGTCAGCTGCTAACAGCTGTGGGACAAGACGGCCATTCTGGGCACATGCTCCCTGGGGTGTAGAATCTCCAAATGCCCTGAAAAGCTATGGCTGTGTATTTTTAAAATGCAATTACAGGCTTCTCCCGAGGAACAAGCAAGTCTTTCTTTGGGTTAATATAAAGACACATTTTATGTGTGCTGGGGATGGAACCCACAACTTCATACACACTAGGTAAGCACCCTACCAACTAAGTTACAAACACATCTCAAGCCCAGGTCTGCTTGTTTGCTTTAACATAGCAGATGCCCAGGCCTTTTCTTTTGTCAGTGCAAGGAAACAAGAGAAATGGAAAGGAAATAATAATAACCAGGGAGCATGGGCATTGCCCATGGCTGGTTACAAAGATGGGGACAAAGCAGAGCTCCGCCCCTGGCTGTAGTCAGAGCTGCAATTCCTTGAGTCATGCATTTGCCAGGGCGGTCAGTGTGGTCGGAGGACTGATGATAGGGAACCACTCTTCTGTAAGAAATTCCAGGCTCAAAATTCTGCGTAGGTGATGGCAGCTGTTAAGACAGAAGGCAAGAGCTCCATTTCAGTAGCGGAGGGAGGCAAACCTACATTTAGTCCACATCATTCCATCAGTCCCATAAGCATCCACAATGCAGTAAAGGGAATTTTCAATTTTACCAGAATTGTAAGTTCCCAGGACTGCTGTGAGGGAGGTGTCTGTGAGCTTCCCCAGCATTTCTGGGGTCTCCATGCTGCACCCCACCCTGCAATATACCCTGTGTGCAGCATGTGGGGAGGGGCGGGACTATGAAGAATCTGGCTGGCCGTCAGAGCAGCAGGACCAGATGCAGATGCTGCTATTTACGTTTCGGAAGAACAAAGAGCAGGAGGCTGCCAACAAATCTCAGGAACTGAGCAGTTGCCCTGCACAGCAGCTCAGCCAATCAGAGGGCTGAAGCAGACAGAGTACCACTTTGCAGAATGGAGAAGAACCTCTATTCTGATGGAGTACTCTGCCAGAGCTTAGCAGTCAAGCCCAAGGAAGAAAGACATCCGGATTCCCACGTGTCACTGCTTCAGATCCTCTTTAGGGGACAGTGCTGAAAGCCCCATCTCCTACTCAGTCCTAGCAAGACAGCAGGGACAGATCGATAACCGGAGCCCTCCCAGGCACATTTGAATTGTAGATGAGCTGAGATGAGAGGGGTCACCCCTTGGTCATGCACAGACCTCTCCTGTAGTCTGGGCTGAGTACTGTTCCCAGTGAGGCCCAAGGCTCTGGGTAAAGATGATAGTTATTTATTTGGGGAACAGATTACCACAAATTAATTCTTGGACTGAGTCTACAAAATCCTGCGTAAGAGGCTGGTGGGAGGGACAGGAATTGCTATCACTCATAATCAGAGACGTTATTTTAAGGACACATGCTATATTTAGCCAAACGATAGCACACCCTCGGAGAATGGTATATCACCAGGAAGCCTCGAAACTGCTAGTCTGGTTTTGAAACAATCTCCAAAGTGGAAGCATCTTAGCCGGACTGCGGAGATGAACGGCGCTCAGGGGAATTTTATTGGTTACTACTCGCCAGTCACATCACTCGGCAGAATCCGTTTGTTTTCCCTGTTAGGAGATCTGTTGAAAGCATTACAATAAAAGTTATTTAAGTCACATAGTCTTTAATCTTCCAGCAAAATATTGTGCCCATGCCAGCCATGAATCATATTGTATTGTTACGCCTTTTTATAGTCTGATAATCTGTATTGTGTGTTTATAACCCTTGTATGCTGTATTTTATGGGGGGAAAATTCCTGCAACCAGCTATCTGCAGCCCATGAATTTACCACCTTAACTTCCTCCACTGATGGGGAGCCCTGCAACAAAGGTTCAAATGCACAGAGCTATGGGTACTGTTCTTGACTCAAGCGTTGTAAGGGCTCTTTCATTTCCTTTTTATTCTAACATGATAGCTACCAGTAGGGGATTCCTTCCCAGCTCTAAACTCTTGAAAAGGGAGGAATGGGTAAACCAGCCATGAACCATAGATTGGCTGGTTTTGAGACCAGATCTAGGTATGTAGCCTTTACAAGCTTCCAACCTTTGATGCAATTACTTCTTACTCCCAGGGCTGAGATTCCACATACATGCATCTTATCCAGCTGCCTTAGTTAGGATTCCATTGCTGTGAGGAGACACCATGAGGCTGGCTTACAGTTTCGGAGGTTGAGTCCATTATCCTCATGGTCAGGAAGCATGACAGCATTCTGGCAGGCATGGTGCTGAAGAAGAAACTGAGGGTTCTACTGAAGGAAGCAGAATAAGACTATTTTCCACAGCCAGCCAGGAAGAGGAAGAGGAAGTAGAAGAGAAGGAGGAGGAGGAGGAGGAAGAAGAGGAGGAGGAGGAGGCTCTCTTTTGCATTGGGTAGGGCTTGAGTATAGGAGACCTCAAAGCCTGCCTATACAGTGGCAAACTTCCTCCAAAAAGGCTACACCTATTCCAAGTCCAAACCTCCTAATAGTACCACATCCTGTGGGCCAAGGATATTCAAACTACCACACCAGCTGGGTTGGAGACTCACAGAAAAGTTATCTATCTTTTCCCAATCTATTGATTGCCATTTTGTCCTATTGACAGTGTCCTTTGCCTTACAGAAGTTTTGCAATTTTATGAGGTCCCATTTGTTGATTCTTGACCTTAGAGCATAAGCCATTGGTATTATGGTCAGGAAATTTTCTTCTGTGCCCATGTGTCCGAGGCTCTTCCCTACTTTCTTCTCTGTAATTTTCAGTGTACCTGGTTTTATGTGGAGGTCCTTGATCCTCTTCAACTTGAGCTTTGTACAAGGAGATAATAATGGATTGATTTGCATTTTTCTACGTGCTGACTGCCAGTTGAACCAGCACCATTTGTTAAAAAATAATGTCTTTTTTTCCAGTGGATAGTTTTAGTTCCTTTATCAATTATCAAGTTACCAGATTAGGATAAGATCTTTACCAATCTTACCTCCCATAGAGGGCTAATATTCAATATATACAAAGAACTCAAGAAATTAGATTCCTGAGAATCAAATAACCCTATTAAAAATGGGGTACAGAGCTAAACAAAGTATTTTCAACTGTTAAATATCAAATGGCCGAGAAGCACCTAAAGAAATGTTCAACATCCTTAGTCATCAGGGAAATGCAAATCAAAACAACCCTGAGATTCCACCTTATACCAGTCAGAATCGCTAAGATCAAACACTCAGGTGACAGCAGATGTTGTCAAGGGTGTGGAGAAAGAGAAACATTCCTTCATTGTTGGTAGAATTGCAAGCTTGTACAACCACTCTGGAAATCAGTCTGGCCATTCCTCAGAAAATTGGACATAGTATTACCTGAGGACCCAGCTTAACCACTCTGGGGCACACACCAAGAAGATGCTCCAACATGTAATAAGGACACATGCTCCATTATGTTCATAACAGCCTTATTTATAATAGCCAGGAGCTGGAAAGAACCCAGATGTCCCTCAATAGAGGAATGGATGCAGAAAATGTGATACATTTACACATGGCGCACTACTCAGCTAATAAAAACAATGAATTGATGACGTTCTTAGGTAAATGGATGGAACTAAAAATTATCATCCTGAGTGAGGTAACCCAGTCACAAAAGAGCACACATGGTATGCACTCACTGATAAGTGGATATTAGCCCAAAAGCTCCAAATACCCAAGAAACAATTCACAAACACATAAAGCTCAAGAAGAAGGAAGACTAAAGTGTGGGTGCTTTGGTCCTTCTTAAAAGGGGAACAAAATACTCACAGGAGTAAATGTGGAGATAAAGTGTAGAGCAGAGACTGAAGGAAAGGCCATCCAGAGACTGTCCCACCTGGGATTCATCCCAAATACAGTTACCAAACCCAGACACTATTGTGGATGCCAAGAAGTACGTGCTGAAAGGAGCCTGATATGACTGTCTCCTGAGAGACCCTGCCAGAGCCTAACAAATACAGAGGTGGATGCTCACAGCCAACCATTGGACTAAGCGTAGGGTCCCCAATCAAGAATTCACAGGGCTCCCAATGGAGGAGCTAGAGAAAGTACCCAAGGAGCTAAAGGGATCTGCAACCCTATAGGTGGAACAACATTATGAACTAACCAGTACCCCGGAGCTCTTGACTCTAGCTGCATATGTATCAAAAGATGGCCTAGTCAGCCATCACTGGAAAGAGAGGCCCATTGGACACGCAAACTTTATATGCCCCAGTACAGGGGAACGCCAGGGCCAAAAAGGGGGAGTGGGTGGGTAGGGGAGTGGGGGTGGGTGGGTATGGGGGACTTTTGGTATAGCATTGGAAATGTAAATGAGCTAAATACCTAATAAAAAAATAAAAAAAAAAGAAGTTACAGAAAGGACTGAGGGAGTTGAAGGGGTTTGCAACCCCATAGGAAGAACAACATTATCAACTAACCATTCCCCCAGGAGCTCCCAGGGACTAAGCCATCAACCAAGGAGTACACATGACTCTGGCTACATAGGTAGCAGAGGATGGCTTTGTCAGAAATCAATGGGAGGAGAGGTCCTTGGTCCTATAAAGGCTCTATAGATGCCCCAGTGTAGGGGAATCTAGGGCAGGGAGGTGGGAGTGGGTGGGTGGGTGGAGGAACACCCTCATAAAAGCAGGGAGAGGGAAGATGGGGTAGGGGGTTTCTGGGAGGGGGAACAGAGAAAGGGGATAACGGTTGAATGAAAATAAAGAAAATATCCAATTAAAAAATTAAATAATAAAAAAGGAAAAATAAGTCATCTATGTGAGATGCAGGTCTGGTGGTGTGCCTCGCTAGCTCTCGACATTTTGGAAGAATTTGTGAAAAGCATCTGTCAATAGGAATTTGCCTATTCAATGAGCAAATATCTGGTGATCACCCATGGACTACCAAGCATGGTGTGATGTCCTGAACTATAATGCTGAATAAAACCAGGCAGCCTAGGTGGCCTGCAAGGTTATTGTGTTCTAGAGGAACCATTCATCAATACGACTCTAAACCGTGGCTATTATGCCGTACTGGATGAAGATCTATGAAGGAAGGAAAGACTTCCCCAGGGCAATGTGAACTGAAAACAACTAACCAGACTCCAAGTCTGAAGGACGGCAGGCTGTTAACTTGGTGGAGGAGACTCAACCTTCTAAGGGATATAGAGAAATACACACAAAGCATTTAGCAGGGAGGTTGCCGAGGGAGGGCTGGAGAAAAACCTGTGAGGCCAGTGGACATTGAGTGACAGGGAGGATTCAATGAGGCTGGAAAGTTCAACTGCTATCATAGCATGCAGAAGCTTTCAGGAGTTATTCTTCAGTCTTAGGGCAATAGGAAGCGGTGGGAATATTCAACAGAGGGGGAAGTGTAGTGGGAATTTTGGTTTCTAAGACACAGAATTATTATAAGAATGTTTTCATTTTAATCCCAGGTGGGGTATGGAGCTGCTTCAGATCGTCCACAGCCGCTATCATTCACCTCACGCTCTAGCAGGAACGTGATGTTGCCAGCTGCAGATCGTTTCTGTGAGGGTGTGACTTTTGGAATTCTGGGGACTTTTCTGAGGGTATATAAATGAACCCTGATAGAAGGGGGCTGTTTGACTTGTTGGCGGTTGAATGTGGCTTGTTGGAGTCTGTTGTGGTTTGCCAAGTAGTCGAGTGCAGAGATGAGAAGAAGAAATTAGACATCCAGATGGTGAAATCAAACTTGCCCCAAATAACTCTATGCCCCTAACCATCGGGAAGTAGTTTAATGATATTGTTTCCTCCTTTCTCCTCTATCCTTCATCTCCCCTACTTAGTGTTAGGGGTGGAAAGGGTGGGAGAAGAGGGGTGGAGAAGGGGGGAAGAAAAAAGGAACCCATAAAGTAGACAAAGGTCTGGTTCCTGGGAAGTAAAAATGGCGACCACTGGGTGGGAGTCTGGTGGTGTAAGGCAGGAATAGACTGCAGACTCTTAGGAGCAGAGCTGGTGTGGAATTTAAAACAAGTCCTATGTGCAGCACTAACTCCTGTGTTGGATGGCGGCAGGAATAGACACTGGAATGTCCCGGTGCCCCAGAAGGGGCTTCTTTTTGGAGAACAGCCTGACTTTGAAGACATGCTCAGCTCCAAGGATTGTTTGCTGCTAGACTCAGACATCTGAAAGTCATGAAGGAGATTGAGCTCCAGGTTGGGGCAAGCTGCTGAGATACAAACTTCTACATAGTGATGGTGTTTGTTGGCCAATCAGAAACAACCAACGAGTCAAGGAATGAACTAAGGCTAAGGAGAGCCTGGAAGGCTTCCAGTGGGAGAGGCTGTTCCAAAGAGCGTGTGGTGGACATGGCGAGCTTTGCCAGAGGGCAGGGATGAGCGCTCCTTCATGTTCAGTAGCAAGGCTGGAAGTGCGCTTGAGTTAGATTGGGGTTTGTTGAAGGTCAAGTGGTACAATGGAATCATTTTCTCCTTGTCCTTGGCTTCCTGCCTGTCCTAGGCACAGTTCTAAATTCTGGAAGAGATCCCATCAGCTCTCTGCTCCACCCCCTGTGGTGGTGTCTGTCCCCAAGGGGAAGAGTCAAGTTCCTGTAGCTGATCATCTTAGCCCACAAGAACTGACCACTGAAATCTGAGACATTCATCACTCTTCTTCCCATGATCCCCTGGAATCTCCCGCTCCAGCCTCCAGGTTCTCTGCTCTTGGAGAGATAATATTGGGTATGTGGTTTCCTAGGGAACATAGCATATCCTCTCCTCTCTCAGGCTCTGCCCAGGTCTCAACATCCCAGGAAGATCTCCCTGGCCACCCTTCTCACAGCCTCTATCTTCCTACATTGCTGGCTGGCTCCACTGTGTGCTGAAGGGAGAATCACTTTCTAATATTTCATAATATATGTATATGTTATGTATATATGATACATATTTATATTTCTAAACAAGTAGTAATAACCAAGTGATTATATGTATGTGTGTATGTACACAAATATGAATGTGTATATGTATATATAAAACCACTTGTGCACATACACATGTATATGTGTGTGTGTGTGTGTGTGTAAATGTGGTAACATCTAGTCCATATGTGTAATGCTGTGTAAGTACATGCGTATATAATATACATACTCCAATTAATATGTAACATGGAGGTTCTGTTGAAATATGTACAGATAGGGCCTGCAAGATGATTCAGTGGGTAAATTCATTTGCTTCACAAATCTGGTGATCTGAGTTCAATTCCTAGAATTCATATAAAACCACTGGATACAGTGGTGCTCATGTGTAACCCTAGCATTCCTGTGGTGAGATGGGGAGTGGAGACAGGAGAATCACTCACCTGCAAGCTCCCAGGCCATCTGCTCTGGGGCATGAGCATGTCAAAACAGTGAGAAAGAAAGACCCCAGTCCCAAATGCTGTCCTCTGATCTATACATACATGCTCAAATGTGTGTATGAACATGTGTGTGCACAAATACCACACACGGACCCACACATACACCACACGCACACCCCCCTCCGTATGCATGCACACATGCATACATACATACATGCACACACATGCACACACATCTACACATACACACACATGCATACACATCCATGTCCACACACATCTGCACACCACACACACACACACACACACACACACACACACACACACACACACAGAGGGGGCAGGGCACTTGAGTATAGGTAATGGGAAAGGAGAAGACACCTCCACAATAACTTCTAGACTTTTGTCACATATAGATGGCTCTCCGTGAGCAGAGACCCAGCTAGCAGACTGTGCTTAAATTAGGAGATCAGAATTTCAGTTTGGACATGACAAAGGTCAAATCTCTATCTGATGCATGCTGTGTTTTCTCTCCCAGGAGGATGTCTGAAAAACTAGTTAGGTTGAGATCACACTCAGTGAGGATACACCCTAATCTGATCTCAGTGGTGTTTTTATACAAAGAGGGAGAGACCCACAGAGGAAGAAGAGGAGAGGCCACAGAATGTTCAATGAAGAGGAGAGATCTATAGTTAAAAAAGACTACAGGTGACTCCAGGAGCCAGAGAATGCACAAAAGAAACTTTGATTAGAACCCTGCCAATACTTTCCAGTCTCCTCACTATAAGGCCATGTTTGCTTTGCTTTTGACCCAGCCATGCTTTTTAAAGTCACCTTGGTCACTTGTTAAAGCCAACTTGAGACCCCCATATAACATCTAAGCTATCAAGATGCACATTCATACTTAGTTTCAAGGTCAGAAACAGCTGTGGGACAGATGCAAATGAATTCTCAGTTTAGAGACACTGCTATAGGTCATGAGAGGGTGAGTAGTGGAGAGAGAAAGCCATCTCCTGATTATGTGAGAGGGGGAACGTTGTCAGGGCAGACAAGAGTGGACAATTATTTTGGTGAGTTTTCTTTTAAAAAGGCATGGTGGGCGAGTGGATCACTCACATCTTTGTTTTCGGTGTGTTCGAATGTTTGGGGAATGATGTGAAAGAGTAGACAGGTGCTGGAGTTTTGTCCTGGGCTGATGAGGGAGCCTTCATCCAACTCAACAGCAGAGGGCATGGCTTAGATGAGGTGTGAAGCCTGTGTCCACACGTTCTGGCCTCTTGCTGGAGGGTGAGTGCTATTCTGTGCAAGTTCTCCGATGGTTTCAGTGTTCTCCATGGAATGAGAACAAGGTCAGCAGCTCAGAGATGGAGAAAATGGGGGAGGAGGTGTTGAAAGTTTGTGGAACGAGGAAGGTGTGAAATAATTGTCTAGGAGACTTAATTTGCCTTTTAGTTTATGTGCAAAGGATTTTTTTTTAATTATATGAAATCGAAAATAGGGAAAGTATACAAGCATTGTAATAAACACTCACGCAATACAATATGCATTAACAAATGCAAGAACTTTGTCATGTTTGTCCAATCTCTTTTAAGCAGTAAAACATTAGAAATGTAATCGAGTTATCAGGCCTTATTGTTAATTACTTCCCTGTCCAACCCCTGAACCAGATCAGGACTCTAGAAAGCTTTAACTCTTAACTAACTCCTTAAGTCTCTAATCATTCCATTTCCCACATTTCAGTATTTTAGTGGCATCTTGTGTGCCCTCTTGCCAAATTTGATATTCTCATTTATTCATTTTATAAACTTTATCATATAAGATATTTGAATAAAAAATTAGCAAAATGAACCAGACATTTTTATTAGAGGGGATGTAAAACAAACTGTTTTTCTAGTTCTAATTCTGTCAAGGAGATTTTGGGTTTTTTTAGTGATAGATATGTACATAAAATATATTTGATAGTAAAATGTAATGTGAAACTCCACAGCTTCCAGCCCAAATGCATGTTCTGTTCATCAAGTTGTATGGATTTGGAGTCTGATTTTGATATTCTTATTTTCTATGGTCAGTATTTGTCTAGATTTTTAGAGTCTGACTAACTCACTTCTTCTGTGTGCAACTCACTTCCTGTTTGTGCAATTCACTTCCTGTTTGTGCAATTCACTTCATGTGTGTGCAGCTCACTTCCTGTGTGTGCAACTCACTTCCTGTGTATGCAGCTCTTTACTTCTTCCATTCAACTTCCTTTTGCTTGACATTCGTCCTATGGATGTTCTTTCAGCGAGTTGTTTATGCTGGCATTTTGGAAGCCTTTGCAAAGATTGCGTGAAATGTCCTTAAGTGTCTGTGGCAGGTATAGAATCTCAAGTTGTAGGACTTTTGTATTAGCACTTACACCTTTTTTTGTTTTTTGTTTTCTATTTTCTTCTGGTCTACATTGCAATATAATGTGCTTTATGTATTTGACTTGCTTTGATGACTGTCTGATGACGATAAAGGTCTGCCTTTCTCCTCCTTCCCTTCCTCTCAGATGTCTTTTCATTCCCTTTGTCCTCTGGAACGTTCTCATAATGTTTTCCTTACCTTTTTTCTTATCTTCTAACAAAGACTGAGTATGTTCTGAGATGAGCATAGGAAAAGAAAAAGAACTCCATGCTCCCCCTCTCCTTCCATTATGTGTATCACTGAAAACGGTAACACCCATTAGTGCAGAAATAAGGAGGAGTTCTTCTGGACCTGCATCACTTCTATTAGTGGCTAAATCTCCATGTTACCCTTGCAGATATTTGACAATGTGCTGATACACGTCAGATTTTCTGCTGGCCACATTGTGATGGCAACCAATGAGACAACTGCATTTCTAATCTTAGATATTTTCAACTTTTACATGAGAGATAGACTGAAAATGGAGAACACATGTGCTTCAGTTGTATGGTGTGCATGTAATTGAAGAGGAAAACAAGGAATGAATGGAAATCAGTGAGTTAGGGTCTACAGGGGATGAGCAGTTACGTGAATGTGTGGGAGAGGGCAGGGCAGGTCTCAGACACTAGGAGCATGCTCCTCTAAAAGTTGTTCTCTACAACCTTCTAGAGGGAATTCCTCAGTCTTCCTAGCTTTACCTTTCCCAAACAAGTAAAATGTTTTTGCTTCCCCAGTCAGAGCCTCTCTCTCCCTCCTGGTGAGCATGATTCAATTTGGAGAAAACTAATTTAAGGCCACCTCGCAGAGCCATGTTCACAAAACCACAAGGTTTTAACATCTTGACTCATTTCTCCACAGAGAAGCAAGGAGTCTGATTGAAAACTTTTCTGGATTTTATCCCAAACCAGGTGTGTTGGAGTTTCTAGAAATACTTTATTAAACGCTTGCTGTGCTATGCCTTATCTTTTTATCTAGTTGGAAAGTATTGGCAACTATGGCACCACTCCCCAGACACTCCTTCCTCCCTCCTTTTCCCCCTCCCTTCCTCTTCCCCTCCCTCCCTCTCTCCCTTCCTCACTCCTTCTTCCCTCTGGACCATTCTCCTATTCTCTCTCTCTGTCTCATTTTTTTTTTCTTTTCACAAATCTCTTTCTAAACAAATGGAATTATTCTCCCTCTCTACTTTTCCTAAGCTCTGCTTTTTCAATCACAAGTTCCTCTCTGCCAGCCTACTTAATGGGCCATAGTCGTCGTCTTCTTCTTCTTCTTCTTCTTCTTCTTCTTCTTCTTCTTCTTCTTCTTCTTCTTCTTCTTCTTCTTCTTCTTCTTCTTTTCTTCTTCTTCTTCTTCTTCTTCCTCTTCTTCTTCTTCTTCTTTTCTTCTTCTTCTTCCTCTTCTTCTTCTTCTTCTTTTCTTCTTCTTCTTCTTCTTCTTCTTCTTCTTCTTCTTCTTCTTCTTCTTCTTCTTCTTCTTCTTCTTCTCTTCTTCTTCTTCTTCTTCTTCTTCTTCTTCTTCTTCTTCTTCTTCTTCTCCTTCTCCTTCTCCTCCTCCTCCTCCTCCTTCTTCCTCCTCCTCCTCCTATTCTTCTTCTCCTTCTTCTTCTTCCTCCTCCTCCTCGTTCTTCTTTTCTTCCTCCTCAGCCAATAATTTGTTTAGGAGCAGTCTCTCTTCTTATTTAACTTTCCCCTCTCTCTTCTCCCTACTTTCCTGATCAGTTTTCTTGGTTGGGACAATATCAAGAGAATTAAAGAAAGCTGGTTCCTGAGTATTTTGGTAAAATTGCCATCTACAAAACAGAGCTCCTGTATATTCAATAAGATTGTTTGAGAAATAACTCATTGCGTGGCTCAGCTGTTTCAGGGTTCAGATCCAATTTAACTATCCATCCAAAAGTTGGAATTTTTAATAAAAGCTTTTACAAACCACTTGGGTATTCAAAAGTTTAATACATAACAAACAATGAAAATCATACTTGGAAATATGGGGAGTAAGGAGGCTACAAATATTTATGTTCGTACATAATCTCAACTCCCCTGGACTTGGTATTGAAATTTGAGAAACACATTTTAAATTCCATTAGGCACATCATATTTACCCACATAGATGTTGTCAGAGCAGGATTTGGAGAAAATTTGAATTTTTCCATACTGTATTTCACATACTTTCCTGGCTTCTTGATCAGTGGAAGTCTGACATGATTCTCTAGCTCTTAGAGAAGGTGGAATCCTAAGCCATTTATTTGTTTTATAATAGGTAGCACAGAAGCAGAAGGAGCCTAGCGTAGAGCCAGTTTGCTGTCTGTCCCAACCATATCCGGTGTGGTCAGCCAGTGAATAAGTAGCTTGCCTTGTTGGGCACAGCTTGCACTTTTATAAAACTGAAATAACAGAGTCTAGCACAGTAGCCCATGCCTGCAACCCTGGCACTAGGGAAGGGAAGTTGAGGCAGGAGAGAAGGAGTTCAAGGCCAACCTCAACCACAGAGAGTAAGATACCAGAGACCCCGTCTCAAACAAAGAAAACAAAGCAACCTGAAATAAGGCATATTCTACAGTGTTGATTATGATTATTATGTGACATGTACTGTCAAGTTGCCTCAGGCCTTGTGAAGTTCATCTAAAACATGGCACTCAGTATCTGCCTCACAAATAGTTTCCAATGGCCAAATCCTAGCAGAGGGAGATAGGTGTGCAGCTACATAAGTCTAGAGAATTTGTACACACCGAGAGGCCTGACTGGGTGCAGAACTGCAGGAAGGAGGTCACTACATCCTGGATCCCTTTGGATGTAGTACCCAAGGTTCTGATCGTTTATTATTTTTTAGCATCTATTTATTGAAAATAATCATAGGTTAGACATTATTCTAACCAGAGGAAAAATGTCCCAGCCCTGGCAATATTTTCTGGTAGAGAGTGGTGCAGATAATGGTTGGTCAACATGTGTGATAACTCTAGGGTGACCTTTCCAAAGGAGCTTTTGCCTGAAGCCAGAGGACAGCAGAGCCCTTACAGCGAGGACATAGGTCCTGCCATAAGCCCAGGTCCTCAGATGCGGCTACCTCTCAGGGTTCTTCAATCACTGGGTCAGCTGATAAGGACTCTAACTGTTGTGGTTCATGAGACTGGACATGGGGGTCCTTGCATTTTCTTTTCAGTCCTGTGTTCCTACTCTTCTGAGAGACAGATGATTAAAGCTTCCTAAGTGACCAGCATGCATGCCTCTCACCAGCAGACCAGGGATCTGACTCCAGCAGTCACTCATGGTTCTATCAGGATCCAGTGAGGTTCAGGTATGGACTTCCTTCCAGTATCTTCCACCGTGTTAAATCCAACTTGATTTAAAACAATCACAACAAAAACAATAAAACATCACATGTAGTAACTGTATGGCAGATAAGATTTGACATTGGGAATCCATGTGACCGTAAGAGGTTAAAGACTTGTTCAAGGGTCACACAGCTGGGACAGGTCAGAGGTGCGGGAGACAAGCAATGTTTGTTTAGCCCTGGACAACACATTTGTCTCTGCGGTGCCATCTTAGGGGGTCACATGGGGTTTTGGGAACTCCAAGGGCATATGGAAGTAGTGGGATCATGGTATTGGCGCAAACTGTCCAGCTGCATAGTACATCTGCATTTCTGTCTCCACAGGCACTTCACTCTGTCCAGGGACAATGCCAAGTTTTCTCTCAGACTTGTCACTTGGTCTTCACAGGGCTGAGAGGAAAATGACCTTCAGTTTAATGAATTCTATGTATTTTTGAAGAAACGCAATGACTGTGAACCTCAGCTATGGCACACTTGGTTTTTCTATGCACTCAGTTATGAATTATGGTACTGCTGCCCAGCTATGAGTAGATTTAGCTAGAAAAGAATTTGCTGGGGATGGAGGGATGTCTCAGTAAATAAAGAGCTTGCTCAGACATAAAGAGCTGAGCTCGATCCACACAACCCATACAGCAAAAAAGGCTGGCTGGACCTGGTAACATGTGTTTATAATCCCAGCATGAGGTAGAAAGGCATGGGTTTGCTAGTCAGCCAGATTAAACAAATTGGTGAGCTCCAGGTCCCAGTGAGAGGCTCTGTTTCAAAATACACGGTGCTGTCTCCTGAGAAATGACATCAGAGGTTGACCTATGACCTCTCTGTGAACATACAAACACACAAACACACATGACACCACCCTGGCACACACACACAGGAAAGTGTGTGACAATGTTCCAGGTGACACGTGAAATGGGAGCTTCTCTCCCCAGTTGTGGTGGATCTGATACTCAGGGCATCTTTCATCAGTCCTGCCTGCTGGAGCATCATTTTGCTCTGCACTGGTTTCTTCCACCAGTTGAAGCTCTGTATGTGAATTCTGTCTGACCTCGCAGAGGAGCTAGAAGGACTCCTATCTCTGCCTCTGATGATTTTCTTCCTGTCTGTGTCTCTCAGGAAGCCCCAGTGTTTTCTTCACTCAATACTATCAGTTTTAAATTTGAATGCCAGGGATCCCTCATAGTACACAGCCATGTAAAGGCTGCAGGAAACACCTGCTGAAGTTAGTGCTCACTGTGCAGCCTGTAGAAGGTCAGTAGGTCATTGATGAACAACAGTAGAGAAATGGGGATAGAAGTTGATGGTGTTTTGGTCAATCTATGTTCACTAAGCAGGAAAGAACAGGCTCAGAAGGCATGGCCTTCTGACACTTCCTTGTATTGCATACATAGGATAATCACAGAATACCTGAAAGTTTTTGTAGGAGTTCAGAACTTACAGTAGGCAAATAAAGTGTTGAATGGTAGCTTCCAGGGGGCGGAGGGAAATCTACAAATGTCTTCATGATCCTACAAGGCCAGTGGGTGATTGGAACTTCATGATTGTAAAGAGCTGGAATGTTGACAATCCAGAGCCAAAATGATCTTTAGTTACATTTAGCCTTCTCCCCAGTTCTTCATGGCCCACCTCTGTGTCTCATCTAACTTTCTGGTGATTCATGGGCAAAACCCGTTGAGTGTATTAACACAACAAACACTTGCTTCTGCCATGCCAAGAGATAAGAAGGTTTTAGGTAATATCAGAGACCTACAACAGAACTGCCCCAGATTTGCTTCAACTTGCCTACCTACCTCCTTTTTTTTACTAATGTATTCAAAAGATGTCTTCTTGTCTTGTAATTCCCAAAACTTATGAGGCCATTTGCACTTTGGAACATGTCATTCAAGTCTACCCAGGTCCACTCTCTCAGGCCAGGGCCACTCATTTGGTTCCAGATTAATTTATCTTAGTCCTTTGAAGTAAGGGGCTGTTTTTCATCAACAGCGGTGACATTTGTCTCCTTTCTTGTTTTCCTAAGCCAATTACAACTAAGAATATACTTACTTGTCTCCCTCCAGTCTAGCACTTTCTTCAGGCTAGCATGTTTTATTGGATACAAAGCACGTGTGAGATACGTTAACAAAATTGCAGACATATAATTATGTTTGTGACAATTTTCTATAGATCTTCCTGGATTGAGAAGTTCAAGAAAATATTCCAAATCCTTCCCCCACTTGCTTCCTTCTGGTCCAGGCTTCCGCAGCACCTTCCATGGAGTTCCAATACTCAGGAGTCTACTCAGTGCACCACGTGAAAGTCTTGTGACCTTGGGTCCTTTGTGCCCACTCACACCCTCCTGTTACTCTAAGCAAAGTGGAGCTTCTGTCAGGCCTGGGTGTGCATCACACTGGGAGAGAAGATTTAGTCTCCAACGCTGCAGCAAAGAAAGAGCACCTTTCAACTGCCCTCTTCGACTTGGCATCCTGCCCTCTTTATCTAACCTGAGCTCTTGCATTTCCTGTTTCTTATCTAAGTCCGAAACTTCTAGGATACTTTAGACTAAAACAAACAAACAAACGACTCTAAGCAACATCTGCTATTATACAACATTAAAAAGGTCACAGACGGATGGTTTCAGAACCTCATTTGGTGTGAAAGCCTTTCCATATTTCCTTGATTTAATATCCTTTGCGGCTAAATGTGACTCCAGGATAGTTGTTGCAGAGCAGAGCAAGGCAGTAGCCATACATAGAATCTGCCTCTGGGAGTAAAAATGGAGGGCATTTGTAGAGGGACAGGATACATCTCTCCCGTCTCTCGAGCACACCTGCAATGGCCAGACTGACTCCTGTGGTTGCTGCTGCTGCTGCTAGTGGCAGTGGTGGCAGTGGTGGTGGTGGTAGTCAGGGTTCTCTAGAGAAACAGATTATGGTAAATGAAATATATAGATATAATAAATCATGTGTAATTTACGAAATGGAAATGGTAACTAAATTATAAAACAAATCGCAGAAATGACTCAACTAAGGACAGTTTATTTTGGATCACTGTTTCAGAAGGCTTTCAGCCCCCTTCCCCGTCCTACCCCCTCATGGAGAGGAAGCCACGGAGGGTGGAAGGTAACATGTAACATTCTCACACAGTAAGGATCAGGATTTGAAGATTGTAGGTCAAAGCAAGAAACAGATGTAACCTTCAAAGGTCTTTATTAGAATCTGTTTCCAGCAGTCAGCCCTCAGATCCCAGAGGCTCCAACAATGCCCAGCAGCTGGAGACCAAGTGTTCCAATTCATGACCTATGAGGGGTGTTTCAGACTCAAACCATATCAGGAGGAATGGCTAGAAATTGAGTAGATGGTTGGTTCTACATGCTGAGGCCAGTTAGCACATAGGCAAGACAGGCCTGTTGGAGAGGATGTCTTCACCTTCATCCTAGATTCATTGATGCCGGGAGCTTTCCTTTCTGGCTCTCCAACCTTCTGATGCCAATGCATGCTTAAGATGAGGGAGTTCTTAGGCAATTATATATTTATTTGATATGAATATAGGAAAACAAAGGTGACAAACAAAAATAACATCTTTTGATCAAATTTCTTAACTTTCAAGTAGGTCATTCTTGTGTGCAGTATCATACAGCCACAATCATATATATGTTTAGGTATGTTAGTCCTGATTTTGGCTTTTCCACCTGGATCTCTCGGTAAGTCAAAGGTCGCTCTTGGAGATGCAGGTGACGTGATAGCCAGTGGAAGACATAAAAGCAAGAAGAGTCTTTGTTCAAAGGTGATCATGAATCTCTGCAATTTTTATGGCTGCAGGTCCAAGCACATTAGTTTCCAAGTAAGGCAAGCGTCTACCACCTGACCTGATTCGAAGACATGCTCAGATACCCCAGCTCACTCTAAATAGTTAGTGTTCTGGTCTAAGTCCAATAATCTTATGAATGAATAAAACATCATGGAGTCAGTTTGTTAATGGTCCAGACAATGGCTCAGGCCATAGATAGGTTTAGACAAGGGGTAACAATGTTATGAAAATGGGGGGATGCTAGGGAAGGAACACAGGGAAGCTGATAGGATGCGATGTGATGTGGAGATTTGGGGACAGGTCCTTAGACTTAGGTACATCTCAAGATCTGCAAATAAGAGGATTTATGTCACTGATCCATCCTAGTGTGGTAAAGGTAGCACTGATGGGTGACACCTGAGAACACAACATGCTGTCTTAAGACATTAGTGACCCTGGGACCTGGCATAACTGGATTAGGACAACACAGAGTGTTCTTAATGGTCCTGTTAATAGCACCATCCCCGAAAACACATCCTGGGGCTTGCATTTCTTCCTGCTCACCCTGGAAGAGCATGGGGGGGGATGAAGGCTGACATAATACAGTCATTTTTGTTGTTGTTATCTGTTTGTTATCTGAAATCACACAAGGCTGTGGAAGATACAAATCTGCCAAGCACCCCACCTTCTCTATTGCCTGTCTCGCCTCTGCTTTAGTTTTTAAGAATGGATGTTGTCTAATTATACAGAGGAGTGAGGGGTGAGGAATATACTAAGTGTGCATTAAAGAGACAACTTTAAATAATGGCACTTGTGCTAAGAAGTGTATTTTCTGGCAAGCGGCTAATTTATAATGGTCATAGATAAATGCATTAGTGTGTGAAACGCTTGTCCCTATTGATTGATCTGAAGAAGCAATACTGCATTTTTGAGTATGTCTTCTTTATTGGGCTTGCTTTCCATCTTTCATAAAGTTGCTCATATTTTATATTTATTGACATTTGCTGCACTTAAATGTTGGAAAATGAAAGCAATTTGATGATAAGAATAAAATCAACATTAATAAGACTCAGATCTTGATATCAGGTATCAGGTAAGCAGATACCAGCTGAATTCTAGCTGCTTTCTTCTCCCCCCTACCGGGGTGCTTGCTGTTCCTTTACCGTGTGCAGATTGGAGGTACAGGGAATGAGATTAAATGACCAAATTTACTGCATTCTTTGTGCATAAACCACTACCCTTGATCTTTCTGAGCCAATTTAATTTTTAGCTTTATTCTCATCCTAATGCAATGTCTTAGCTCATTGCACTTTTTGGATGTGCGGAAGCAAAGATAATGTGTTACACTACAGTCATTTAATGTTTCGCCGGGCTTTTTCGGTGTATCTACCTTTTGGTTATTTAAAAATGTTTCATCCTTATCACTTCAGTCGTGAAATGTAGATTCATTAAATTACTGTGCTGGGTGGTTCCCAGAGCAGCGTGATCGAAGACTTAGCGCAGCCCTGCCACCCGCACGCTTCTGAGGCTGTCCGCCTGACAGGTGCCTCCCAACACCATCTCGAAAGGGATTTCTTTTCAGAGGAGCAAGCATGCTTGTGGCTAACCCAGAAAGCACCCAGGACTCTGAAAGTCACCCGAACTCCATATAGACTCAAGAAAGAACAAGTGTGCTCCGACACATACAAGAATCTGCTCCTTAAGCAAAGGGACAATGGAGATTCATTCTCAGTCAGGTCGACACAATAAGTAACGACAGACCTTTGCATGTTTGTGGAGCCTTGTGTGTTTAAACACTCCTTCATGTGTGTCCTCTGAGTAGTTAGATGTCCAGTGTTGAATGTATCATGAGAGATGTAACCCTGTGAAAAGAATGAATAACCACCCTGAAATAACTTTGTGCCAACTGCACACTCACCAGAGCTGGCCATCCTCCCCTCGTTAGCAACTGGTGCCTACATAAAAGGCAGCTCTCTTGTGCAGAGAACAAGGGAATTGCTCATCACTGTCTAAGAGAGTCGAGTGGATTTGTCCTCTCTGCTCACCAGATACCTCTGGCTGAACAATTTGTTGGCTACCATGTAGGAAGAGACCAAGAGACACTCACCCAGACCATTCATTTCATCGTGACATATTGCACAGTGCAGGAGAAGACATTTATTGCATAGAGGAGCCCAGCAGTTCACGTTCAGTAAAAACAAGTGTGTCCAGCTATAAATGGCAATGCGGGCCCTATTTATCAGACATTAAATTAGCAGACCAGTAAATCAAGGGATCTGATTGGTTTAAAGGGCAGTGGAAGCCAACCAAAGCACACCTTCCTAGTGAGTGTAATGGGGTGAAATACATCTTCAGATGTGAGATATGGGGGGTCCCCTAGCTCTGCTCCAGTCTGGCCTCCTGGAGACACAGTCCCCTGGGGTTCTCTGCATTGCATCATACAGACTTTCTGCCATGAACATAGCAGAGAAAGATTCTATACCGACAAGCAGCTTCCATCTAAGTCTGAATGCATCGGAGGAGACTGGAGCCATCATGAGTACTTTGTGTCAAAGCTGTTTCTGCCTGACTGAATCTGAAAATAAACACCTTTGCTCTCAGTCTTACTGTTTCATTAACACCTTGGCCAAGTTCTCTGGCCAAAGAGACCAGATTTCAGTGTGATGTTAAATTATTCCAGGCCAGTGTGTGTAACAGCCCTTGATAATTTCATATCCACTGTCTCTGCCTCCCAACTGATGAATGCCAACACACACACACACACACACACACACACACCACACCACAGCCACACAAACATGCAGACACACACACATCACACCATAGCCACACAAACATGCAGACACACACACATCACACCACATGTATGCAGGTATACACACGTGCACAACATGCACACACACACGTACATCATGAAGAAGCAGATACAAATTAGAGTCTGCACATTTTTTTTAAAAGGAAAGTAAAAAAAGAAAAGAAAAGCAAACCCCAGAAAAGCTATTTAGGGCACCATTCCCACTGGGTTTCTAGGCAAAGCAGTTTAACTGTAGTTAGTAAGTGCGCCCCGTCATCTAATAAAAGGCATTTTGCAATATTAAGCAAAAAACATCTGGTACCCAGAATTCCCTGATCATTTTTAACTAGATGCAATCTCTCTCTCTTTCTCTTTCCCTTTCTCTTACAGACATGTGAAAAATAGCCTAATAAGGATCTTCGTGGTAAAATCAGATGGAAAACGGGGAGGCAGAGTCGCGTCTCCAGCAGCTCATTCGACGCGGCGGCTCCTCCGAGTTGTACAATAATCATCAGTGCTGGCCCGGTGCCGCTGGATTATTTTGTATATTCATGAAGGCCCTCATCAGCCGTCAGGAGACTGTGCAGTAATCCTTGGATGAAATAAGGCCAATCAGAGCGATAATGAGGAAGGTAATATCTCCCAAGAGGCCTGGAGTGGGTTTTCATCAGGCCCAGCAGTAACTCTCCAACTATTTGCTTTACAAATGCAGTCTTTGATCTCTGATTTGGGGAGCGGAGGGGGAGACAGACCTGCCGGTGCATTGTCCAGCTTGCGAGGATAACAAGCAGGCGCAGAGGAGGGTGGGAGGGAAGAACACAGCCTTTAAGGATCAGTCGGCTCTCGTTAACCAAAATCCCACAGTCCTTTATTTACTGTGCTCTCGTATCTGTTCACTTAACAGGTCAATTGCCCAGAGGCTTCTCCTCCTGTTTTCCATCTATTTATATACGTGGACCATAATAAGCCTCTTGGAACCAGAAGTTACTGGGCCTACATAAACACCTGCTCTGGTTTTTTGTTTGTCTTTTACCCGAAATCAGCAAAGTTTTTTTTTTTTTAAATGAATCTGCAAAACCATGTCAAAGCTATCAACTCATGCATGGAGTCGGAAAACAAAGGAGGATTCTAATAATGTTTATTTTCCTCTTTATCAGAGACCCCCCCCCCATACAAAATCCCAAACCAAAAGAGGAGCCTATAAAGGAATGTCTAAACTGCTCACAGAGCTTTCTTTTCACAAAACGAGCGAGAAACCATCAACAGGGCAGGGAAGGCAAACACGTCTGCCCCACACTGCTTGTGCTTTCTTGGGTCACAGAGACACATCCGAGCAGGTCATGGGCTGCTTCCACCGACAGATGTCCTGATGTGAAGGAGAGTACCACTGAAGAAAATGCCTGAACTGCTATTATCTGCATCCTTCAAGCGCTTGTGAGTGAGTACACACACACATGCTGAAAGATGCCACACACACATACCACACACACACACACATACACATACTTTACAGAATGATGGCATACACACATAACCTCCCCCCCCCACACACACTACACTCAAAGATCACACACACACACACACACAACACACACTTCACAAAATGATGGCATACACACATAACCTCCACACAAACACTACACTGAAAGATGCACATACACATACCACACACACAGACACACACACCACAAATAGCATACATAGCATATACACACATACACACTATACACACACACCACATGCCATACACACACACACGCCATACACCACACACACACACACACACACACACACACACACACACACCACACATCCACACACCACACACACACACACACACACACACACACACTATCCCTGCTCTCTCCCGGCTTAACTCCTCCCCTCCTCTCTAAGTCTTTCCTGCTTCATGATGGTGCTCTCATCCCACACACAGGCGTTTGATGCTGATTCCTACTTCACAGATTTCAGTTGTTTCTCTTTCCCTCTCCGTCTTTCCGTAGCCATTGAAATCACATTTTGAATTAGTTGGGGAGAAAGTGAGCTGCATGCTGAAGCTGTACTTGATATCTGAATCGCACTTCCGTGGGGAAGAAAAAAATTATCCCTTTTTAGGCAAATTGCATATGAGACAAATAAACGCATTTATTCACAGCAGCAAAATGAAAGTCCCCAAGAAGTGTCACGCAGAAATGCCTGGATATGTTAGGTCCCAGCACACCTCTGACGGCTTTTCTTCTCATCACGTAGACAATGTTTTCAATGAAGAGCATCCTGCTTAAAGTTCATTAAGAATTATCTCATTTTGTCTAAACAAGCTGACAGGGCATCCTGGATCATTAGGAAAATAAATCTTTTTAAAAAGAAAAATTGTAAAATTTTGCATGGCATATTATGAGAAACATTTTATTAATAAGGGTTGCCATGAAAAGGAAAAAAATAATATATGTGCTCTTACTAATATTAAAAAACTAATAAGAAATTGAAGAAAATTCCAGTATATTAAAAGCACTTCTTTGAAAATTAAGTATAATGAGGTGTACAATAAACAAGGTCAAACAAGTTAATTTGAAACGATGAAATGAGGTGAGAAGGAATTACAGGAGATTGCTGGGACAGATTTATTCACTGACTGGATGATGATGTCATTAACAAATGCCCGCGCTGCATTCTGGGCAATTGACATTACCAGCAGCACAAATGGTCTTTGGACAGCAGAGATTTCCTTTGCTCTCCTCCGTGGCCTTATTAATTGTGCTTCTGAGCACTTTGGAGCAGCTGGGGGATCCCCACCACGAGTACGAAGCTTTTGCAGCCAGGGGTTTTAGGAAGAGGCAAATGTGGCCCTTCGCTTTTGATGCTGCGGGTGGGGCGTCGGAACGGGGCTGCTTCAGAACGCGCAGAGGGGCTAAGTTTGACATTTGATTCACCCTCTTCTCGGATTTTAAACCGTGATGTAAATTAGTTTGAATCTGTCCTTTCTTCCATTTTCCCTTTTCAAAATGTAATACAGTTAAATGACAGAGATTAATTACTGAAGTAATTACTGTTGGGAAGCAAAGGGACAGTTGGATAAGACGGCCTTTCTTGTGATGACCAAGTCTTTCTTGACAATTATGCCTAATTCCAACAATGATTATTCCGTGTGGCAAAGTCGAGCAGCACAAGGGCATGCGGGTGTCCGTGTGTCCTCACTCACAAGGAGCCATTAGAACGAGGTAATTATGTTTGACTGGCTGCAGCAGCCCCCATTCCCAGAGGACCACCTGGACTTCTGTCTGACAGGAGTGTGTAAGCCCCTCTGGCTACCACCTCCCCTTGTTTTCCACCTCACTGGTTGGCCTGGGCTAGCTCTGGGCTAACCCAGGACAGTGGAAACACATGCATGAATTTTTCTGCTTGCTCTCATGTACTCTCATGTATCCTGGATCTATGTAACAACTAAAGACGTCCCTGAAGAGGGGACCCAGATGGATCCTTCTGTACTCCCTGGTTCTGTCAGATATATGGAGGAGGGTCACAGGAGGCACGTAATAAAACTCTGGAATTCTAAACACTCACACATTTCCCCATGAATTAATACTGGGCTGTCATAAAGAAGCCAGGAGATGATCCCAAGGAAAAGGCTCTGGAATATTGACTAAAATAATTGGCTCGCAGATTTCATGAAGCCCCCCTTTTCACCTCTGACCCTCCTCATGGCTGTCTTCTTTGTGGTTCCTTTCCAGGACAGGATTACGACGTGCCGTTAACATTAGCCTCAGCACAGTGTCTGGATGATCAGCCATGCCTCTTGTAAATGTCCCACATAAACCCTGCAGGCCATGGGCGGTCACCATGTGAGAGACAGCATGGCTCCATCAGTTGGTTACTGCGGGATTTCTGCAAAGTATGGTTCAGAGGATGTCAGGTCTGTTAGGACCCCTGGGCTGGGAGGGGAAAGGTAGAGGAGGGGTCAGTGACCAGCACAGGACAGAAAAGCATCTTAAGCAAATATTGGATTGTGAGCATCGAAGAGAAACAACTCAAGAGGGCCTTCCAGCTGGCTCTAGCTGGCACCCGTTCAATTCTTCCGGCCATGATGTGCCCACAAGAACGCCCCAGGAGAGATGCTTCTGTAAGGGAGCAGCCACCAGCCACCTAAATGAGGTCAACGGAAAGAATGGAAATAGTTGGAGCCTGGGGATGACATCAAACACTGGGTGGGTGAGGGGGAGAAAGGAGGTATGTGGAGAGAGAGGCAGCCCAAGGGAGGCAGAGACATGGATGGGAGGAGTGACAGAAGGGCAGGACTTCAGGCTCTGCACCTCTTTCCGGGTGTTGTTGCCAGCCCTACTCCAACCCTGAGCCATAATCAACTTCCTTAATGAAATACGTAATTAACATATTATAATTGTAGTAAAGATGATTTTGACAGAAATCATTTTCCATATCTAATACTATGCTAATTTAATCTGTTCCTTACTCCCCGACATGACCTTTAATGATTAAGTTTCATGGTGGAATTTGTGTGTGTGTGTGTGTGTGTGTGTGTGTGTGTGTGTGTGTGTTTTGATGGATTGATTTTTCCAGTGTAGTGTTTGAGACCCCTTTGTTGGCATGCCTGTCATTTTTCTCTCTCCTTAGAAATCTCTCAGAGACATGCATGACCACACTCACTCAAAAGAAAAATTTCATGAAAAGAAGATGTTAATCTACTCTTCCCTGACGTGACCCAAGAAGCTGGCCAGTCATAGACATACTAAGTAAGGCAATGGCCAGCAGGCCTTGTCAAGACAGCCTATTTCTTCTAACTACCTGAGCTCTGACTTGAGTCATGTCTGTGTTTGTGGCATATGTCATTGCTATAATTAAAATACAGCAAACCCATCAAAGTATTTGGTTATCTAAGGTATGACTATAAGATGGAAGTATAAATAATGTCTTAATTTTAACAAGATGTTTTAATCGTACACTACTCTTAGTTTTGTACCTTATCAATGTAATTATGTTAACTCAAAACAGCCTTACTGAATCATCTTAATGATCTAGCAGATACACATATAATTAAGGAGAAATGGCTGAACTTCTTCCCTTCTTTTTGACAGCATGAAATCAGTTACTCGGAGGGATCCAAAGAGTTTAATGAGGAGTTGGAACACATAAAAAAACACAGGCAATGGTACTCCAGGCTGGTGTTTCTGTAAATTTCACTTCAGCTTATAATAAGGAGATAATATACTGTATGACCCAAAATACAGATGTTGGAGTCATTTCAACATTCAGGACATGTTCCAAGCGATTTGCTTGTGTTTAATCCCACCCCATCCCATGAAAAAATAGTGGTTAAAGGCTAGGAGGCTGAGCCAATCATAGCATGAGGATCTGAGTTCAGATCCCCAGCACAGGTCAAAAGCATGTGAGGCAGAGCCTTGGACTCCTGATGGACAGCTAGCCTGGTCATCTTGTGGATGAGTTCTAGGCGAATGAGAGGTCAACTCAAATAAAAGTGAGAGATTCCTGCTCTTGTTTCATTTCTGTTGCTGTAATAAAACACTTTGACCAAAAGGAATGCAAGCTGGAGGCAAGGGTTTGTTTTTCTTTGTTTGTTTGATTGGTTGCTTTTTTATTTATTTTTTATTCTTTTATTTATTCTTTTTTTATAGTTTACAGGTCACAATCCATTATCGAAGGAGGTCAGAAACAATGGAGGAATTCTGTTTTCTGGAGGGATCTCAGGTTTCTGATAAGTTATCTTTCCTATATAGCCCAGGGCCATCTATCTGCATCAGGGAATGAATGATGTCTCCCACAGTGGGCACGGCCATTATTATGAAGTAATAATCAAGACAATCTCTCATTTGGACCTCCCTTCTTCAGTTACTCTACACTGTGTGCCACGTTGACTGTTAAAACTGACTAGGGTGGTGTCTGAGGAAGGCTTCCGACCTCCACGGTCGCGCTCACATACACGGACACTGCATAGGAGTATGCACATACATGCACACACATACACACACACACACACACACACACACACACACACACACACACATGGTGGTTGAGATTGAGTGAAATTTCACTATTTATCGCAATTTTTTAACCAAAGAGTGTCAATAACTGAAACAATCAAGTTGTATAGGTCTTTGGTTGTTGCATTTAAGACCAGTCCTATATAACACACTCTGGCCTTGAACCCTCTATACAGCCACAGATGACTTTGAACTCTACCCTCCTGCCTCCTGCTCCCAAGTAGGGGAATTTCAGGTGTGTGCTACCATGTGTGAGTCTATCAGTACGTGCTCTAGCTTTAATGTATGATTTATAGCCAATTCCATCAATCACAATTGAGTGTTATGATTTTAGCATGCTTGGGTGTTTTGTTTTTTATGTCAGGGGAATGAGTAAGGAGAATTTTCTAAAGACTCAATCAAGGCTGAAAAATATATACATGGGAATGGTAAAGTTCACATAACATTTTGTCCTCCTTTCTTCCTGTGGAAAAAATGGGTATGAGCTTAAAAGCTTGCATTTGTCATAGTTAAAAGAAAATTATTCCAGAATATTAATAAATTGGATATGCTTAATATCGAAAAGAGAAGCATATGGAAATATTAGAAGTCAACAAGAGCTTCTGGGCCAGCTTAGCTACGCCACGGCATTGGAAGAATTTGGAAAAGACGTTAAATAGTTGCAGAAAATTCTTATTGCATTGGTTATTCCTTATATAAATTATACAGTAGGAACACCAAGTAAGAACAGACTGGCTGTATGTGCTTAGGATACACACTGTGAAAACGACCAACTTAAATCCCTTTCTTATGTTGAAAGTTGATATCCTCAAAATATTAAAAACAATATCAAGAGGACATGGATGTCTGAATGTGACTTACTATTAAATACGTTTATCATTTTTGGTAATTCTGGGAACTTGAACTCTTTGACTTTCATGCAAAGATTGTGATGACATGAGCAAAGATGGTGGGAATGGATTTGAGAAGCACCTGGGAACCTAGAAAAAAAAAAAACCGCGCATATCTTTGGAACACAGACACTTTAGCCTAGTTGTACTCTATAAAGTTTCACTGTGACCTTTTATCCTACCAGGAAAATGTAATGTCCTCATATTATTAGCTTTTAATTTTTATCTTGAAGAGAGGTCAAACTTAGATTCAAATAGCCTAGAGTTAGGAGAACTCTCAATAAATCTGTGGCAGTATGATAGTCTGTGCCTTTTTAAAGAATTTCTTACTTCATTCACATTTAATGTAATTTTGCTATGGCTAGATATTACTCATATTTTTTTCATTTTACATCTTGTGTCTTTTTGTGATTACTGTATCATGTATGTTAGATTTTATTGTTTATCTTTAAAAATTAGTTTCTCTGCTAAGTTTTAAATATTTATATACTTACTATTAATTATTTTTCAGTTTCTTTCTTATTTGTAGTTCCAGAAGTTTCATTATATGTCTCCTTTAGTCTTTTTTCTTTTGCTGTGATAACCACGGCCAAAATAAGCTTGAAGAGGGAAGGGTTTATCTCATCTTACAGATCTCAAGTCTTACTCCATTACTGAGGGAAGTCTGGTGAAAACTCAAGACAGAAATCTCGATGCAGGAACTGAATCAAAACCTACAGAGGACACAGCTTACAGGCTTGCTCTTTGAGGCTTGTTCAGCCTGATTTCTTATGTGCCCCACCCACCCAGAACCCCTGCCTTGGAGTGGCATTGCTCTCGGTGACCTAGGTCCTCCCACATGAAGTATATGATGCATGTGCAGGTTATAAACCCAAACAACCCATTGTTATAGTAGTGGAGTATTTCATACAGTCTTTTGCTTATAAAAACAAATTGTTACAAAGAGTAAAATAAGTTGACTTCATCTTTTTAAAAATCCCACCCATTTTTTAAAAAATCATTTCTGATAGTTTTATTTCCTTCTTGTTGCGTGGTTTCCCCTTTCATCCTATAGGACCTTTTGAAAATTTCATTAGGTCAGTGTGGTATACCCAAATTAGGACTTTAATTATCTGTAATATCTCCATTTGTCTTTATTTTTTTGGTGAAACAGAATATAGAATTCTGGTTTGATTGATCTCTCTCATTGCTCACATCTGGAAATTTATTGACACATGTTCAGCAACCATATGGCACAATGAAGGTACATTGGAGATACTGTGGGCATCTCAGTTCATATGGTCATATTATTATCATGTTCCTACAGCAGCATGCTTGCCTAAAATCCTGTCTCTCAGAGCACATCCCTTGGTAAGGGGTGCCTGTCTGTTCACATGTCCCACAAACCTCGGAGGTTCTGCTCACACAGCCTAAGTCGTGTTCTCTGTGGATTTGCCTTAGAGCTCATGGGGGCCTCTGCCTTCTCAGCACCATCTTCTGCAAAGCCCATTCAGGGAGCTCTCCACCTCAGTTGTTGGGTTTTCTGACTGTAGAATTTTTACTTGGTTTGCCTGTTTCTCTAGTTGAGATATTATTTCTTCAGCATTTCCTATTATTGTATTTCCCTTTATTTTCTTATGCTTAGTTTCTCTTAATTAAGTGAACATACAAAATCAGATGCTTTGAATATTTGGACCTGTAACAGCTAGGTTTCTTTAACATTAATAATAATTTTTTATTAGCAGATTACACAGAGCTGTCATTTTCAAGGCAGGGTCTCACCATCTATGCCAGGCTAGCTGCAAACTTCTGGATTTTGAGATTACATGTGAACATCACGTGGACATCATGCCCAGTGGTAGTCTCTTTCTAGCATGTTAAAACTTATTTTGTTGCTGTGGGTTCTGAATTTTATCATTCCATGATGGGGTTCCCCCTTTTAATACTTTTTATTGTCTTCCTCTCTGAAATCCTTCTTCCCTGTGATATGTAGCCACTGATATTTCTGTTGGGTTTCTATTAATTTGAGTCATTTTTAAAAAAAGTTCAGATCCTATAGAATCATTCTTGTGTCTTCAAAGCTTAATAATGAATCAAAAATGTGGCAGGGGTTGTGCCCAAACACTGCGTTGGCGTGCGAGGCATGCTTGCTGGCTGACCTGGAGATCAGTTAACGAGTGCTGTGCACTATTCCCAGGTTCACTCATGGTACACAAGGTCGGAATCACAACTGACAGGCGTGTGGAAAGTGTGGCTCTGACCTCCAGGGCCTTTCATTTCCAGAGTCTCTTAGGAGGCTATGCTGGCTTTTAGCCCTCCCCGAATCTGCAGCCCTGGGGTAGGAGAGCTGTGGGCCTTCCTCCTTCCTCACTGTGCTCTCTCCCACCTCAGAGGCAAGGCTGCTTGCTTACATAGCCAGAGCTTCTGCTGAAAAGAACAAACGGGTGAGCACGAGCTGCAGGAACTGGGCAAGGGGCTGGATGGGGCAAGCCCCAGGCAAGCAAGCAGATATCTTTACATTGTAAAGACGTTTACATCATTAAATGCATTTCAATTCCGTTTTTATACTTGTTCTGTCTCCAGACACCTGCATCGGTTGCCTGGCCTGTGATCACATTTGCTCGCATGTGAGATGCTGGGCTAACCTCTCTACATAGCCACGTCAGAATTCCCTCCAGCAAAATAGAACCCAGAGACTTTCATGATAATGGAAGGAAAAAAAGAGCCCTCAGTTCTGGTCTATTTTTTTTCCCTGTGGTGGTTTCCAGGTCCTGTATCTTTACAACAGCTTAATTCTTTTCTTTGTGTCATAGTGTTGTGGAGTCCTAATACCGTGTTGGCACCCTAGGAATTCATTCCTCAGGTAAAATCATTTTTCACTTCCTATCAGCTGTGCTGGGAAGATTGAAAGTGCCTTTCACTTAGCCCCGCCCATTACACGAGAAGATAAAATGAGCCAATATTTTTTTTTCCACACATATAGAGAAACCATAAATTATGTCATCTTAAGAAACTGTATCACCTACTGTCTTACATGGAAGTTTTATCTTCTTACATGTTTTCTTTTTAAAATTCAGTGGATATGCAAGGATTTAAAAATTGCTCCACAGAATATTAGGCGAGGATGCATCCCTTGATGGCGATCTGGCAAGAAAGGCAGGGATGGAGATAGAGAAGAGTTATATCCTTCGACATGATGAAACGCTCCTGCACGGAACACAGCCATACATCACAAGAGTTTATTTATTGACAAATTAATTCTCAATAAGTATAATTCATCTGCTTAACATTAAAAGCAACTAAACTTTTATAGCCTTCCACATTAGACTTTTCGTATGAGCAAGCTGACAAATGAGAAAAAAAATGTCTAGTTAGACTATGTATCTTGATTTTGTATTCAGATATATGGTAAATATAACTATAGATAAAACCTCAGAAAGACAAGCACTCAGAGAAATTGGAAGCTGGCATTGCTGGCTCTTCATTTTTCTTCTTTCCCTGAAATGTCAAAGTGAGATAAGAATAATTGAACTTTTTGTAAATTTTTAAAGTAAAGACGTCTTAGTTAATTTCAATGGAGAAGGTGGCAGAGAAGATCCTTTTAATGAATATATACTAATTTTTTATTATTTCTTCTTTTAAATTTATTTGTTTGCCAATCAGATTTGTTTCTAGAGAATTTGTGCACAGCGCTTGCCTACCTCTCTCATCTTGTCACCCCGTTTATCCAACGCACACAAATCCCTCTCACACAGACACATTGTGTCTAGTCATACTGTCCTGTTACCCACTGAGATTAACCTGGGCTCTCTGTGTTACCATAGGTTTGGAGCTATCCGTTGGAGCCCGAACACACAACTAAAACCAGTGGTTTCCCTTCTCCCAGACTCTATCGGTAGTGAGTAGTGAAGAGCTAAAGAGTAGGGTCCCTGGAGTCCCTTCTCCTTCTTTGACTGGTTGATGCTAGAGCTAGTCTTGTTGGCCTCAGTGCAGGAACCTGCAGTTCTTGGGAGTTAATGGTTGAAGTGATTGTATGGAGTCTAGAGAATGACATTCCCAAGCTTTTCCTTTGTTGGCTTTTACTTGTTGTTTAGGGTTGCCTGGGTCCACAGTTACCAAAAAAAATCAACTTCTTAAATTTAAATTTACTTGTTAGAATATTGTGAAATATAATGATTTCCTAGCCCCTTTATAATTCCTTCTTAGAAAGCAATGTATTCAGACCCTTTCCTCTATTTAAGCATGTTTTCAGAAAGTGGGGTCAAACAAAGACTAGGAGAACTAATATTCGGATTCTTAGTTTCAATGTCCAAAAATAAGTCTTCGTATATAAGGCTCTGGACTTAAGTGGTGGCCTTTGAGAGCGATAAAGACTGTTCAAAGGTCCTTCACTGTATAACTTTTCCTGTGTTCCAAGAGGAAAGCCCCATCTCCAGTTGTCTTTGTGGATGCCTGATCTAGGAAGCTCAGAGTGAGAGGGGCACATAGTCCCTGAATGCACTGGCCACGGGACAGGAAAAGGAGAGAGTCTAAAAAGGTATTGAGTGAGAATTTCCCCTAGCCAGGCTGAGATGTAGAAGAAGACTGCTAAAGGCCACATCTCTCCACAGTCCAGCACCTTATGACAACCTCCAGCACGAGGCCAGAACAAGTTCCACTGTTGGGAAGGATGTGAATTCTCTTCTCTCCACCCGTCTATCCATCCTGCCTCACAAACTCACATGTCAGGGAAGAAAAGCGAAGAGGTTCACTAACTATCTCCTTTCCCTATTTGTAAGCACACAACTGAGAGGAGCTGTGTGTGAAATCATTCCTACATTTCAGATGGCGGAGGGGTCCGTCTCGGCCATGAAAGGCATTGGGTATTTTATTCTCTGCATAGAGGCACCCACACAGTGTGTGAAACCGTCCTCACATTTGAAGGTGGCTTTAGGTCTGAGCGTGTCAGCCTTTAGGGTGACCTCAGTATGTCAGCCTTTTCAGGAAGCACTCACACTATTGTGCATGTGGGGCTTTTCTATGTCAGCTCTCCAACATAGACTGCTTCATGGACTTTAGGGATGCGAACACACAAGTAAAGTTATTTAAACCCAACCTTGACTCTTGGGGGAGACTTTTCCTAGAATTGACACACAATATAAATGTTGAAAAGTAATAGATTTAAAAAAAAACAACAACAGTTAGCATCTTGAAGGAGAAATACACAGCTCCTTATTCCTCAGACATAAACCACACCGTGGAAATTGCGTGCATTCGCCAGCCGGTGTGACTTAGTGACGACAACTGCCCGACGTTTCTCTCTTTTTAAAATCGCTGATAGATGGGGCAAGGAGATTTATCACTTTTTAATTAAGCTCATGTCAACCCGTGAAGTTTATTTCAGTACAAATCTGTTGACCAAAGTCTTTTTGAAGAAACTGCCCCTGTTGAGGCTTAAGTATTCATGGGAAATCTCACAGTTAGTGTGACTGCTCCGTGGACACAGCCACCACATTTCATCCAGTCCTGGCAGAGTGGTTTTCTATTTGCCCAACATATTTATGGAAATGAGTTCAAGATCAATCTTTGTTATTTTGTATTCCATAGCAGCTCACTGCCCTGAGGGGAAAGAAGAAGAATTCTGACATAAATCTTACAAGACTCCACCTGAACCCCAAATCCCAGCACAGTGCACCCACAACCCAACTCTGACCCCAGACTTAGCCTTCAGAGTCCGCTGAATATGTCCAGCAGCACCACTGATTAAATAGAAATCAAATTAAAGCTGCAGATTGCGGTCCTTATGACCAGGGTCCATGTCACTAGAGAATAAACCTTGAATGGCATTCTGAAGATTCATGTGAATACGATTCTGGTGAACTAAAGGAACAGGGATCAAAGAAAACAAGCCTTTGACCACACTTTTCACCCAATTTGAAGAGTGTGGAAGCCAGCAGGTTGGGGAGGTAGCTTGGTCAATTGGGTGCTTGCAGGGTAAACATGACATGCGTTGGGAATCTGTTCCATCTCCTTAAAATGCCAAGTTTGTCAGCTCATTCCTGTGATCCCGGGGCTGAGGCAGGACATTCCCTGGTCTTGCTGATAAGTGGGTTTCAGGGACTCTGGGAGACACTGTCTCAAAGATTAGACTAAAATAGGTGGGTAGCAACCAAGGGAAGACACTAGACTCTGATTTCATCAAGTGCTGGTTCGTGTGTGCTTTGAGCACCAACACGTTCATGTGCACAGCTACAGGAACATACACACACACACACACACACACACACACACACACACACACACACACACACACGGTATGTAGTTAAGAATCTGTGCAATGTCCAGAGCATAGCTATGCTTGCCCAGATCTGGATTCACAACTTTGACTGCATTTCCAAGGCTGTCTGGACTATCATGAAAGCCCCAAACAACAGACAAGAGTCTTGTTGAGATCTAAGTGGTTTCACAAGTCTTGTAGGTGGACACAGTTGGAGCTCATAGCAGAAGACCAGCTATGGCTAGGCAGAAGGGCTGTTGGAGCTTCTTGCACAGTATTGGTAGTTTAAGCCAGGCAGGGTTGTGCTGAGCAACGACTTGGACATTAAAAGATCCATTTCTCACATGGCTTCTCTAAGCATTCTCCAAGAAGATCCCCTCCCACCTCCTCCACAGTTCCACGTTCAGGCTGTCAGTTATTTCCCATGATTCCTCTGGAGTCCTAACCACTTCCTCCATTTGAGGACCGGAACACATTTCTATGTCTGCTAGCAGAAGCCTTGCCCAAACTTCCAAGAACCAGACTCAGAGTTTAATCATCAAGATTAATGTCCCTGATAGTTGCAACCTCTTGAGTCTTAACATTAAGAGCAGGGCCATAATGCAGATAGCAAGGGGAGCTGGGTCATCCCAGGAGTGCAGAGGTACGTAGGAATAGTGTCTAGAAGACTCAGCCAGCCTTGGTGTCTTCCTCAAGTGTGTTCCTAGGATGTCATCCCAAATGTGTCTTTTTACAACTCTTCCTGTAAGTGGTCCAACGAGAGCAATGGAAATTTTAGGAGTGTCTTGCTTTATGCACCTCACATCCCCACATCTCCACATCTCCACATCCCCACATCCCCGTATGCCTGTATCTCACAGTGGTTCCTGGGATTTCTATCATAATGGCTCCCACAGCTGACTGTTTCTCATCAGTTCTAAGCTTTATTATTGTAGTCTTTTTTTATTCCAAAGCACACCTTGCAGTTCGTTTTTTTTTAAAAAGAATGTATGTACATATGTTTGTGGGTGTTTAGGTATGTGTGTACACATGCCTCCTATAGAGGACAGAGGACAACCTCAGGTATCCTTACCTAGAACCAGACATGTTTAGTGTCTCTCGGGTTCCTGGAGTTCAACAGTTAGGCTTGAATGACTGATCAGTGGGCTACTGACATTCTCTTCCTCCTCCTCCTCCTCCTCCTCCTCCTCCTCCTCCTCCTCCTCCTCCTCCTCCTCCTCCTCCTCCTCCTCCTCCTCCTCTTCCTCCTCCTCCTCCTCTTCCTCCTCCTCCTCCTCCTCCTCCTTCTTCTTCTCTCTCTCTCTCTCTCTCTCTCTCTCTCTCTCTCTCTCTCTCACACACACACACACACACACAAACACACACACACACACACACACACCCCTTCTCTCCTTCCCTCCCCCTTGCTAGATCACAGGGGGCTCCATTACACCTGTTTTTCTCATGAGTTCTGAGGCTCACACTCAGATGTATGGGCTTTTAAAGCAAGCATATTACCAACCAAGACATTTCCTTAGCTCTGCCTTCTCATTTTTAATTAAAATAATCCAGAGCCTTCATCTGCATCTTTGTTTGATATCTTCTGCACCAACCTCCACCTGTTCTCTGGCTGTGTTGGGGGTGCACACAGACTCACCAAGACTGAGATTTGCTTGGGATCCACAAAAGCACACTTGTTGCTAACCCTTCTGCTCTTTCTCAGTGCTGCCATGTGGCTGTTTAAACACTGTAGTAGTAAACTTTCACACTGTGTAAAAAACAGCAAAGGCCATCTTGAAAGGGGAACGGTTTACACAGCACAGCATTGTAAGGGCCCCCAAACTGCCTTTACATGTGGGTGAAGGTGCACACCAGGACCAGAGCCCTTAGCGAGCCAAAGCAGGTTAAGTGTGGATGCTTGAAACTGGTGACCAGGCGGTGACTGACAACCCACAACCCACAGAGGGAATGGCACAAGTTGGGGTGTCTGACTGCACTTCTGAATGGTGAAGAGGTCAAAAGAGGGGTTCAGAATTGCTTTTTCAAGATATAGGAAAAAGTGGAATGAACAGATCCACTTTTCAGGAACAGGAAAGACTCAGTTGTCTTTATTTAACATGAAAGGTAATGAATTTTAGGCCTGCAGCTCCTGTCTGTAGGCTGTGGTCACCTTGACACACACACACACACACACACACACACACACACACACACACACACACACACTGGTCTTTTTTCTTACCCTTTGTTCAGTTCCTGGGGGGCCCTGGGTTCTGAGGTCAGTGCACTTCACAGGGAATCTCCCCACGGCCTCATCCGATCATGGCACCCACGTGAGATTTCAAGCACAGCAGCATAATTAAAAATGTCACTGTTATTGCAGGATGCCTTCTTTACTCTGGAGCAGGTGAGCTGGGGCCTGGGGGCAAGTGAGTACTACCTTGTTGTTGTAATATGAAAGAGGGTTTTATTTTTAACATATTATTATGACTGAAGGCATTTCATTAAAATTGATCAGCCAGGTTTAATGCAGGATTGACTGCTGTGAATTGGTGAATTTACCTTAAAGAAAAGCCAATTTGTGTCAAAAAATATCTCCCAACCAATCATTCAAGCAGCGTCTAGAAGGAGATTCTGTACTGAGTGATGATGCAGAGCGATCCTGGCTAAACCCTGGGTTTCGAAGAGGAGAGAGGAGAGTCCTGTCAGGGGCCATGGGGACAGAGACCTACAGGGACGTCTCCTCCCTGAAAGATGGGACAGTTTCTTTCTGCCACCAGTGTGTCCTTGGTGAGATGCCCATGCTAAGGCTGTGTGCAGGAGGACAGCAGCAGAGGACACGGTGGAGCCTCAAGCAAAGTCACCCTTGCTCATTTCGGTGACACGTGTCACTGCTGATCACACTAATAACAGTGCAAACCTGGGAGATTGTAAATGAATTTAAAGAGCCTCTGCCACGTTGTTACATTGTTTCTGCATTTAAAAAGATAAACTAATGTATCCACTTTTTAAAAAAGTATGTATGTGTGTGCCTGCTTGTCCGTGAGTGCAGCATGCCTGTGCAGTGCCAGGTTGTAAGTGCAGGTTGGGAGCTGCCTGCCCCCTCCTGAGTCCTGGAGTCCCAGAAGCCACACCTGGGCTCTCTGCAGCAGCCCCCGAAGCTCTGACCACCCAGTCAGCTCTCCTGCCTCTTATTTTAGCTTTTACTTTTGAAATACTCCTCTTGTCTCATGCCTTTTCTCTTTCTTATTTCATTCTTCTTTTTACCCTTTTATGAGGCTGAGTTTTTTTATACAGCTACCCTGGCCTTGAACTTGGAATTGCACTGCCTGAGTTTCCTAGGTGCTGTGATTCCAGGGACGCATGGCTGCGCCCGGATCGTTCTCCTTTTTACTTTTCAATTTAGATCCATTTCTCAACCTGGAGACTCATATATAAGAAAGGATCCCATTAAAAAGGACATATATCTTGTATAGAAAAGTTCAGGGTGAGTTTAATATCTCAAAGGATATTTCTTAATATATTAGTGTATCATAAATTCTTATATTTCCCATGCTTACTCCAGTAACGTGAGTTCATTAAGAGCTATTAGAAGTTTTGGATTTGTGTATACTAACCATGTAGATTTTAAGTTGGTAGACATCTTATACTCCTCTAAATAATTTTCCCATTTTAGTTTTAAGTTTCTTAACGTTATTAACTGTTTCCTTTTATAATTATCGAATGGAAATTTCGAGGGTGAAAGTCTTATGAATACATGAATGCAGTATCTCAAAGGATATTTCTTAACATATTAGTGTATCATAAATTCTTACATTTTCCATGCGTATTCCAGTTTAGAATCGTGGGCTGGTTAGCTTTTGTCAATTTGACACAGACGAGAGTCATCAAGGAAAAGGGGACCTCAACTGAATATTTACTTTCCTCAGCCTGGCCCATGGGGATGTCTGTAGCGTGTTTCTTTGGTTAATTATTGATGTGTGTGTGTGTGTGGGGGGGGGTGCGGGCCACTGTGGGCGGAACCATTTCTAGGCAGGCATCCCTGGGTTGCATAGAAAAGCAAGCCGAGCATCCTAAGGAAGGCAAGCCTGTGAGTAGTATGCCTTCAGGGTTCTCTGCTTCAGTTCCTGCCTCCAGATTGTTGACAACCAATAGGTCAACAGCCCTAGCCCTGATTTCATACAGTGGTAGATAGACCACACATGGGTGTGTGATCCCAATCAACCCTTGTCTTCCCCCATGTGGGTTTTGGTCAGTGTCTTGTCACAGTAACAGAATCCAAACTAGAACAAATAGAAACAGAACCTAGGCCTGCTAAAGCACTGGGTGATAAGCTCTTTAGAGCGGAAGCTTCTCCATCGGCCACACCTCAGCCATGAGTGAAGACCTGTGGAGACCTTTACGCGTCCTGATCTCTTTTCAGATGGAGCAGGAGCTCTCCAGGTGATTCTGTACACATTGACTTCATTTTAATGCCATTAAACTGATATGAATTGGTTTTTAAATAAGATGTTTTAATATTTTACATGTTTAAGTTATCTAAAATGTTTATTGTATATCATACATAATTTAAGAGTACAGTAGACGTGCACATATTTATAATCTGTGTTTATATGTTTTCAAAATGATACACTCATAGAAAATTAAGTAGTCGAAAAGGAAAACTTTTGATTTTCCCCCCAAAATGATGTTTATTAAGACACTTAACTTTATTAATATTCATTCTCGTGACACAGCCATTGGTGGTTGAGGCTCATGCTGTCTTATTCGGCTATCTGAACACTTTAATAAAAGACCGTTGTCTGTGTGCTGCTAATGACTTCTCACAGGGATATCTTCCATGGTCTGTCCTATGGCTGTGCCTCCCTGGCCCTCAGTGTGTAAGCTGATTGCAGCTGAGGTCGAAAAGCTACTCTGCAGTCACAGGAGGACACACTCTAGTGAAGACCCTAGACTGGCTTCTGGATATCTTGTGCCTTTATAAACATGTCATCATTAGTCCTAGACCAGGTGAAGGAGTGCCATGCCTTTTATATTCAGCTAAGAAACCTCTCTCTAATGGATGTTTTGAAGAGTATCCTTACTCTGGGGATAAAGTGATAGAAAACACTTATTTGTTTTCTAAAATGTCATGGTGTCCACATATGACAAATGTTGCTGAGGCACGGTAGGAGGGAGATGTGCTTTTAACTTCCAATGATGATGTCACTCTCTGGGGAAAACTAGCTCTCTGAAAGATAAACTTATGATTCAGGTAACACAACTGTGGACAAGAAAAAAAGTCTAAGACTAGAAACTATAATGAATGCACATTGCACAGAGCAACATGGAACCCACCTAGGGCTTCATGTGCAGAGGAAGTGGTGAGAGAGGAAGAGTGGGATGCCCTGAGTGTGGGCCTCAATGCTTAGACCTAGGAGAAGTGAGACTGAGTGAGGCCAAGGAGCAAGGAGTGTAGCTGGGAGCAGACCCGAGAGGCCACCAAATCTCACAGACAAATCCATGTGACTCTATGTTCAGAGCCTGATAAACGAGCATGACGACCATGCTGAAGGAAGTCGTTAATGTAAGACACACACTCATCTGAAAATCTTCTTTCAGGTGTGTGTTCAAAGAGAACACAATCGAGTCAACTCAGAGATGAGGATATTATAGCTCATTTATTATAGAAACTATATGGAGAAAACACAAGAGCCTGAACTTATTTCGACTGGAAAGTAGAGTTTTTCAAAATCCAGTTTGTTTCCTAGGGAAGCAGACGAATTATTCATGATAATGATAAATGTGTTTTCTTATCTCGTTGCGTGTACCAGTACATGTTATTTGTATGAACATTTTGTTCTTCGCTAATCTCTTTACATTTCTAATGTGCTTTTGGTAACTGATTGATCCCATGCCAATCCTAGTTGGGGGCCTTTTCATTGTTATTGTTGTCATGCCTGCTCATTTGCCAAACATAAGAAGTACAGCTGTTTTAAAAGTAGAATTAAAGTTTGACTTGACTGTGTGATATTACCAATATTAGTTGAGTATTAACCACTAGTAATATTCTTATTAATTAATACTAATAGTAATGTTATAAAACAGAAGTTGATGGAATGCTTATACATTATAACTCTCTGTGGCACTATAACCCTGGCACTGCTCCCTGTCCACTGTATAAACACTAGGACACAGAATAAAAGCAAAACCAGAAATAACAAAGCCCACTGGAGAGGATGGAGAGATGACACTGCAGTTAAGAGCATGCATTAAGAAGAACGAAGACCAAAGTGTGGACACTTTGCCCCTTCTTAGAATTGAGAACAAAACACCCATGGAAGGAGTTACAGAGACAAAGTTTCGAGCTGTGACGAAAGGATGGACCATCTAGAGACTGCCATATCCAGGGATCCATCCCATAATCAGCTTCCAAACGCTGACACCATTGCATACACTAGCAAGATTTTGCTGAAAGGACCCAGGTAGAGCTGTCTCTTGTGAGACTATGCCGGGGCCTAGCAAACACATAAGTGGATGCTCACAGTCAGCTATTGGATGGATCACAGGGCCCCCAATGGAGAAGCTAGAGAAGTACCCAAGGAGTTAAAGGGGTCTGCAACCCTATAGGTGGAACAACATTATGAACTAACCAGTACCCCGGAGCTCTTGACTCTAGCTGCATATGTATCAAAAGATGGCCTAGTCGGCCATCAGTGGAAAGAGAGGCCCATTGGACTTGTAAACTTTATATGCCCTAGTACAGGGGAATGCCAGGGCCAAAAAGTGGGAGTGGGTGGGTAGGGGAGTGGGTGGGAGGGTATGGGGGACTTTTGGGATAGCATTGGAAATGTAAATGAGGAAAATACCTAATTAAAAAAAAATATATATATATATATAAAAAGCATGCATTACTCCTGCAGAGGACCTGAGTGTGGGTCCCAGCATCCACAGTGGGCAGCTCTTCTCACAGTGCCCCCTCTGGCCTCCGTGAGCATCTATAGTTGTTTGCTCATGAGTGCACATAAGCACATATGCACATTCACAAAAAAAAGAAAAAAAATATATATATACATATATATATATATATTTAAAAAGTTAATTCAAGCAAAAATAATCACTGATTTTATTTATTTTATTTTATACTGACTTTAAAGATAGGCTAATATTATATGTGGTGTTTAGTAACCTGTTATTATTATTATTTTTTAACTCAATCTAGAAAGTCATGTGTGCTATACTGTTCATGAAGAGGAACTTAGCCTTTATCTAATATTAAACATTTGCTTATTATTAATTTTCAGTTTTACTAAGAGCTAAAGGTGTAGGAAATGCTAGTGACCGAAGCTGCACACCTTCACAATTAGCTCCTAGGAATCCGTCATTCAGAAGAGAATTCCAGAGTAAAACTGAAGGCCTGTTCCAAAAGTTTTGATAATTACACATTAGTGGACTTTTTAGTTCTAAGTTTTGAATGTTATTTTTCCACTCTAAAACTGAAGCATTTATGTTTTGTATTAACACATGATCTGCTCATGTACTCCAACTGGTAATTTCTTGTCCTACATCATAAATATTCAATCTGTGCCCAGTTGGGAGGGGTGGCTTAGGCAGTTCTCTGTGAGTTTGAGGGCAGCCTGGTCTACATAGCATCCATACTACATAGCAAAAGCCCGTCTCAAAAATATTCTATCCATTTTATTAAAACTTCGTTTACTGTGTCTTATGATAAAGCAAAACCTATAGACACTTACAATTTCTCACGTTTTTCCTGCTTAGAAAGGAGCCTCCAGTTTCACCTTTTTTTACCTGCTGGTGTATAGTTTCTGTTCTGTGATGATTGTATTCCTGTATATTTCTTATTACTTAATATTACCACCATTTCCATTGTTTCCAGTACTTTAGCTGATTTCCGTGAACGCTGTTGCTTCCCCCAGACTCAGATCCGCGAGGGAATGATTGTGTTGATCTTTTAACCCGACTCTGACACCGTTTCGATTTTCACGGCTTATTGCGTTGGTTACACAGTGGAGCACACTGATACTGCGCACACACCACTGGGAGTGGGTGTGTGCAGCAGCCCTGCCACATGCGGAACCCTGGGTTTCACACACTCTCTTGTGAAGCCTTACATTCATTCAGACCATTCTCTTTCGACATTTCCTGAGCCTGGGATGGGAAGGGAACTAATACAGAATTGCCACGGCCTGTGTGCATGTGGGCAGCACTAATTGGACAATGAGCACTTAAAAATGGGGGACAGTTTGTAGGGAGACAGTGTGTGTAGTGGGGACTAGGAAGAATTATGGGGGGTATACTGAATAAATATGACAAATGACAGGTTGTGTACATGCATAGAACTTCAAATACTAAATTAAAAATATTTCAAAAAAGAAAATCGAGCATAAAATATAAAACATCTGTCAACAAAAAACAGCCTTCGCAGACTACCTGTAATGTCAATAAACTCTCATAATGGCATCTGTGAAATACCACCCTGCTTGTTGGTTTGAAATCACTTCTTTGTCAGGTTAGGAAAGCTCCGTGCACCCCAAGTTTATTGAAGGTAGGTGTGAAATGATGGATGCCTGGACGCCATTGTTTCCGTCACCATCTCCTCTCTTTGTATCGATTGGCATGATGGATCAGGAGGTCCAAGTCTTGGATGTCAAAGCACTTCTGGATCTCTTATTCACTCCCTTTCCTTCTGTTGATCTTCCAAGACTTCTCAAGAGAAGAGTACAAGCGATTGCTAAGATGGTGACCGAAGGTTGCTGGCGTGACTGTCTTTTCTCTCTTTCATAGCTTGACTTAAATATAAGCCTAGTGTATTTTTCTTAGTTGTTTTTAGTAACATATTTACCGGAGAATTTTACTTAACAAAAGTATAAATCCTTAATCATTTTGAAATCTCACTATACTTGTTTTTATGGATTCTTAATATTCATTTTAGGCAATTTTTGAAATTGCCTCAATTTTGAAAACATTTATTTATTATTCAGGAAAGAAATAAATGCTATTTTATTATTTAATTTTTTCTTGTGTGTGTGTGTGTATGTGTGTATGTGTGTGTGTTTGTGTGTGAGTGTGTTTACATGTGTATATGTGTGTGTCTGTGTTGAAACAAGGTCTTATTGAGCACAGGCTGGTTTCAAACTCATGACATACTCAAGGCTGGCCTAGAACTCCTGATCCCTCTGGATCCACATTCTAAGTGCTAGGATTGCAGGCAATCACTACCATGCCTGTGATTTTATAAGGCATGTATTTTAAAAGACCACCTTTACATTTATATTAATTGAGCTATTGTTCAATTATAAGCTATTTTATATCCCACCTATATGTTTTCTTTTACAATGTCAGGTTTATCTTGTTTTCCTTTAACTTATTGATTTAACTATTTCATGTTTATGTGTATATAATTTTGTTTAAAAATGAAAGATTTCAGTGCTTTGGATTAGCACATTTAGTTGCTAGTTTGTATTCAGCTGTCAGTGTGACATAGCCTACTCTGAGGGCATCTCAGCTGAGGGGCTGTCTGCCTAGTTCAGGTTGACCTGTAGCCATGTGTATGAAAGAGGTCTTGCCTGGTGATCAATGAGTGAGGGTGGGTCCAGGAAGGTGACCTGCCTAAGCTAGCAGAGCAAGCCAGAAAGCATCAGCACTCCTCCAAGATTTCTGCCTCAGTTCCTGCTTGAGTTTTTGACTTGGCTTCCCTAGATGATGAATTACAACGTGGACGTGCAAGCCAAATACACTCTCTCCTTCCCTCCATCTGCTTTTGGTCCGAGATTATCTCAGCAACAGAAGGCAATCCAGAAGAGAGTCACATCATTTGCGTTCAGGTATTTGCACCGATTATTTCCACACATTCTGCAATTGTATTTCCAGCAATTCCCGGCCTTTTCTCCAGAAATGAAAGCTGCATGCCTTCAACCCTAGCCTTCAGAAAAGCTGAGGCCACAGAATCATAAGGAGCTTGAGGCTATCCTGGGCTACTGGGAATCTACCTTAATAAAATGAGACAAAACAAAACAAAACACAAACAGAAGATTCTATTAGGATATTTATTTTATCCTAGTGCAGAATGTCCTCTGTGTAGGTAATATAGGTCATCAGGGGATCAGGGTGCACAACTGATGATGATGATGGTGGTGGTGGTGGTGATGATGATGATGACAAATGTTTTGCTATTTTAAAATTCCATACCAACATAACAGTTGAGAGTGACATGTGTCCTCATGCTACCTTAGCTCATTGCTGCTGTGATAAAAACACTGACTAAAATATGGAGAGAAAGTGTTTATTTGGTAGTCCATCACTGAGGGAAGTAAGGGCAGGAACTCAAGAAGGAACCTGAAGGCAGGAACTGAAGAAATGAAGTCCACTGAGAAAAGACGCTTCGTGGTTTGCTCCCAGGCTCACAGTCAGCTGCCTTTCTTATACCTCCAAGGTCCACCTACTAAAGGGATGTTACTGCCCACCGTGGACTGGGTCCTCTTACATCAACAGCAATCAAAAATACCTCGCAGATATGCCCACAGGCCAGTCTGATGGAGGCAGACCTCAACTGATGTTCCTTCTTCCCAGTTGTGTCACACTGACAACCAGGATCAGCCATCACGTGCTACTATCTTATTTCCTGAAAGCCTATCGTGTAAAGAGAAAGTTAGAAGAGGATGCTATGACGATTGATGACTGATCTAATGTTTCTAGGAAAAACAACAATTTGAGGGACAAATCCTTAACCATCCCACTGAACTTCTGTCGTGGCCCACACCTTTGATTAGCAACAAGGCGTCCAAAATGGCCAACCGATGACCTGCCCAACTTGAGACCCATCCCATAGACCAGTACCAGTCCCAGGCACTATTAATGATTCTCTGTTATGCTATCACATATAGCATTCTAGCATAACTGTCCCATGAAAGACTCTACCTAGCAGCTGACTGAGGAAGTTGGGGTTCCTTATGGAAGAGTTGAGGAAAGGATTGAAGGCTCTGAAGGGTATGGAAACCCCAAAGGAAGACGAACAGGGCTAATTAACCTGGATCTCCGAGAGTTCTCAGAGACTGAGCCACCAACCAAAGAGCATTCATGGACTGTTCTGAGGCCCCTGGCACATACGTAGCAGAAGGTTATCTTGTCTGGCCTCAGTAGAAGAAGATGCACCTAATCCTGTAGAGAGGTGATGAGCCAGGGTGGAGGGATACGCTGTGGGGCACCCTCTTAGAGGTGAAGGGGAGGGGCATGGAGGAGTGAGTATGTGAGGGGGCGACCAGGAGCGAGGGCAGTGTTTGGGATGTAAACAAACAAACAAAGAAATTAATTAATTAGAAACAAAGGAAGTATATCTGTAAGGTACGTTGGCCACTATGGAAGATACTATTACCGTGTCTAAGGTTGCCTCCAATTATTAAATCATGGTATCTATACCTCCAATTAAATTTTCTGTTTCCTTCAAGTTTTCTTAACATGACCTTATTTGACTGTTGATGTTCTTTAGTAAATGAAATCACAGGATTTTATCCAGAAGCTCTGTCACTGTCTATTTTTCTTTTTGAGAACGATACTCTCTCTGTGAAACATTCTTTGAAGGCACTGTCAGAAAGTGGTGTCTTAAACATGATTAGAGGAAGCAATGTAGAGCCAGGTAAGGAAGACAGATTTCTCACGGAGTTGGCCATTTATTCAATCTCATTTCACGATGAAATTTACATTTGACCTGTGGTGCTCAAGGGGACTTAAAGGCATTAAAAGATGTAGCGGGGACATCGTGACTTTCACGTGACGTGTGCTTTGCAATTCACACTTCTTCTGGTACCAATGCTTGTTTTTGCAAGGTCATCATTGCTATTCACCAAACCAAGACAAAAGGAGGGAGAAAATAGTAGTTCTTCTGACACATGCTGTTCCCTAATTTTAGTTACAATCATTTACAAAGGTAAAGGAAAAAAAAAAAACTAGTGAGCAGGATTTTGTGCGAGGAATTCAAAGCTTCTAATTAATCAATTTAAGCGTAAAAGCATAAATCATTCCCACTCCTCATTTCCTTAAAAATATTACAGGAATAAGTGAAGAAGTGGAGAGATAAATAAAACAGTGTTAAAATATATTCTCATAAAGAAAGTCTGATAGGCAAAATGATTTTTTGTGATATTTTATCTTAAATGCATGCATCTCAATTGCATTCCTCGTGCATAGTCTGAACAACGTGTGCCTTCGTACATCAAGGCCTTCTGCAAAGATACTCCAGAAGAAGGATCTGAGTGTGTGAGCCCAGCAACACTTTGGAGTCTTCCAATCTCAACAGAAGTGCCAGTCAGCCAGTCTTGAAGATCGACCTGCTTCTCCTGTCTGCTTAGGAGGACAGCAAGCTCCCCCCCCCCAACCCAGCTCCTTCTCACTCACTGTTAAGTGTGATGGATTGAGAGCAAAGGCATTTGGCAGCCTTCTTCATTGCTCCATCCTCTACACAGCAAATGGGACAAGAGGAGCCCTCAACTGACACTTACTGAGCAAACACACATGCTTCTATGTTTTGAGGAAACTTTGAATGTCTCTAGTGGTTGTTCAGTCTATGTGTCTCCTGTGAGGAGGGAGCAGAGGGTGGCCACACTAGATGTGTGCCCATGACAGGCCTGAATACCAGTGCAGGCACCCTTGCAAAGGAGAAGGTCTTGTTTGACTCTACTGATCTTTTGAGCAAATTTTCATATGAATCCTGTGTTTTAAATTAATCTATATGCAAATAATAATGTCACTATGATATTTTCATAAGGATATGCCAATGTACTTTGTCATATTTTCTCCCTCTATTACTCTTCCACTTTCATGGTGTGTGTGTGTGTGTGTGTGTGTGTGTGTGTGTGTGTGTGTGTGTGTGTTTATAATTAAGATTTTCTCTTTTTCTCCCACCATTACCCCTTGCATTAGTTACTTTCCGGTTGCTGTAATAAGACACCAAGAGCTTACACTTTCAGAGGGTTAGAGTCCATGATGGCTGAGCAAAGTCATGAAAACTGGAACAATTGAGAACTCACATCTTGATTTGAATTTGGAGCAAAAGACAGCTGACAGGAATTGGCCTGAGTCCTTTCTAACCTCAAAGCTGGGCCTCAATGTCACACCTTCTCCAGCAAGGCCACTCTTTCCAATCCTTCCCAAACAGTTCCAACAACTAGGAACCAAGCATTCAAACATATGTCCCTGTAGACCTATGGGCCCACTCCCATCAACCACTGTGTTCTCTTACTCTCTCCCCCTTTAGATCTTCATTCCTTCCCATGGGTCCCCTTCCACTTCCCACATATGAGAGAAAACATCATCATATGTCCTTCTGTGTTGAGCTTCTTTCTCTCAGCTCAGTATATTGCCTTTTGTTGCTCTGCTGGTTTAACCTTGTATGCATTTGTTACTTATAAGGCTCAATCATGCATGACTTTCGTTGTTAATGTGTTTGCCTTGCTTTTCAGGACTTCTTCCTCAAGTTCTGAATCCAGATGACTTGTCAGTCATGTGCATGGCAAAGGCTCCCCCCCCCCCAATCTGTGACTTATCCAATTACTGTCTTAATGGTACCCTACTAGCAGTAGAAGCCTTCAGTGTTGATGAAGTCCAGTTTAACATTCTTCTTAGCCAGAACCCCATAGAACTTCTCTATAAGAGAACTGGAGACTTATAGTGTTGCTGGCTTGGTATTTCACCTTTTCCCTAAGTTTCCTGGTCAGAACTCAGGGATCTCTCAGCTCCTCCCATTTTCAGACCATCTGGCCTTGGGGGAAAAGGAATTGCCACCAGTTCCCACAGTTCACTCTCTGTGTAAAGGGTTTCAGGTTCTTCATTTACAGTTTGGTTTCCAGGAGCACAAGGATTATGTTAATAAGAAATACTCATCCAGATCAATTAATAGGTTCTAAGAAGCATATTAAATGGAATAGTTCCTGGGAATAGACTTATGTTTACTTAATTTCAAGATTTTGTAACTTTTGGCACATAAGGAGATTTTTAAAAAATCTTATAAAAAAATGTGTCAACAAAACCCACCTAGTTGCCACACTGAAGGACTGACAATGTTTGGTTAAATGGATGTCTTGTACTAGTGTAGAAAGCTTGTAGACTTAATTAATTTTCTATGAAGTGAAATGTTATGTGGGTTCCAAAATGTTGCTCATTCCCTTCTTCCAGGGGAAAAAATGATTCTGCTCTTGGTCCCCTGATCACACTCGGGATGGCCAGTTCTGGACCATGTTCTTGGTCCCCTGCTAGCATTCAGGACATTGAGTTCTGAAGCATCATAGGTCACTCTAGGTAAATGAATACTAAAGAATTTCCATAAAACTGGGCTGTGATTATCCCAGGTCCCCCACCCTTCCCTCTCACAGTTCTCTATGACTTTCTGTTGACACCAGCAAGGATGACACTATCAGAAAATGTCATCAGCCAAGTTGGAACTTCAAAGACTGATGATCACTTAAGTTGCTCAAAAAATGTTCTTTCCCGATGACCAAGATAATGGCAATGATAGCTACTTCCATGAAGAGGCACTGTGCTGGCCATAGATGTGAACCCCTTACATGTGTTAAGTCACTTAATCTTCATGGCTACCTTTGAATGAGATGCTAAGAACAGGAGAGTTGATTTTTGCTAGACAATGATGTGGAACTGGGTGGAAGGCAGTTTCTTCTGTCAGAACAATGTCCTTAACCCTAAATTCTTAATGACTATTTAGGGGACTTTTCAAAACACAGTGTTCGGAGATTCTGGTTCTAACTTAATTGGCCTCTGGTAAGATCCAAGCATCAGGGTCCATACTAAAAAGAAGCCAGTGTACTAGAAGAGATAGTCTCAGGCTTAGTTGTATATCTCTGGGTAGTTACCTAACATCTGTGAGCATCTGGGATCTAAGAAGAAAGTTTTTCTTTTATATCATTGTTCCAAGAAAAAAATAACTTGTTCATGGTGAGATGTAATAGCTGAATACTGTTCATATACAGCATTACCAGGGTTGGGTAGATGGCTCAGTTGGGGAATTACCTACAGTGAGGGCATGAGCTGGGAGACGGCCCCTTTGGAGAGGTAAGTGCCGTGCTCACTCAAGGACATGAGTTGGAATCTCCTGCCTCCACATAAAACTGGTGGGTGTATGAGCCTGTAATGGCAGAGGTGGAGACAGAGGACCAGAGCTTGCTGGCCAGCTAATTTAACCATTGGGCAAGTTCTGGTTCAAAGAGCTTTTAAAAAATAAAGCAGAGAAAGATGGAGGAAGAAACTCCCAATGTCACTTTTTGACCTCCACACCAATGTGTGTGCACATGACATATGTGTGTATACAAAGACATACCATATGCCAATACCACACATGCCACACACACAGTGTACACATACACACGTGCACACATACTCATGTACACACACATACACTCATGCACACAGACACATTCACACCACATACACACACACACAGAGAGAGAGAGAGAGAGAGAGAGAGAGAGAGAGAGAGAGAGAGAGAGAGAGAGAGAGAAAGAATGCTATGTCATGGTAAAGTTAGGAGAAGCAATAAGATGGAAAAGTGGCTGGTTTGGAATTGTGTTTTCCAGCTAGCCAGCCTTGTAGGACGAATTAAAAAAAATTCTCTATTTACTTTTGTTCTACAAGGTGAAATCCATGCCAGGTTGAGGATGGCTCCAGCTGCATTATGATACAGCTCCAAGGATGGATCTCACCATTAGCTTCCTGGATTTCTGAGATTCATAACACAAACCTCTTCCTTTGTTCTACCCCAAGCAATCCTTGTCATTCTGGGAAGGACTCAGAAGACATAAATTCACCAGCAGAAAGTACACTTAAGGTCATGGGACAGATGCCAAGAACAAATGTATTTCTAGAACACTGCCCCATACTATGCACACACCCCACGGCAGAGCACAGAGTAATCACAGTGTGGTGAATATTCAGATGAAAAAAAATCACAGAAAACACAGAGTAAACCTTTACAATGTTCTGGGTCCCTTCCCAGAACAACATAGATTGATTGGGGTAGAACAAAGGAAGAAGTTTACACTGTAAATCTCAGAAACCCAGGAAGCCAATGGTGAGTTTCATCCTTGGGTCTGTATTAGAATACGGAAGTTCAGGGAACATTTGACTGAAGGGTATGTGTACCACTACATGATCCTGAACCTAACTATTTTGGGGTGGTGTTTGGGGTGTCATGTCTGTATGCATTACTGAATGTGGCCATTTTAGAGTTGTGTTTGCTGCGTCCTGTCTGTAGCTGGGTCCTTTTGAACATCAAAGGATGTAAATCGGTGGTGTGGAGAAGCTGTAAGACTGAGTACGCGACAGTTTGACATTGGGTTTTCCAAATGTCTATTGCTAGAAGAGTGATTTGATCTGGCTGTTCACAAATTTCAAGGAACAACAGAAGGCATAAAATCTCAGGATCCTGATGTGGCCAGGAAGGAAAATTTGCCTTTTGTGGCAAGGCTTATGCCAGAGGGAATCTTAAAAAAATAATTCTTTGAGAATTTTATACAATGTGTTTTGTTATTATCCTTCCTCTTTCAAGTCTTCCCAAATCCATCCCTGCTTCCCTACCCACCCAGCTACTGGTCCTCTATTCTCCTCCCATCAAGACCAATTTGTGCTGTCCAGAAATTCTTGGATATGTGGCTATCTTTTGATAGAGTGTAGCTGACTTACCAGGGATCACACTCTTAGAGAAAATGGACCTTATCCCAACAGCTATCAATTCCCAACTGCTCCTTGGCAAGTGGTAGGACTTCCTGCCCCACTCCCCTCTCTATTGGGAGAGGGATTTGGTCTGGCTTGGGCTTGCCCAGGTCTTGTGTGTGCTGCCACAGCTGCTGTGAGTTCCTGTGTGCAGTTCCCCTGCCCTGCTTGGTCTAGAAGGCTCTGCCTGCTTGTAGTCAATCTCTGTACTAAATAGGAGGATAGGGTAGCGGTTTACATGCTGCGTTGTGGACTGAGCCTTCAATAATGGGAATCATTATGAGCTTAGCTTAATGGGAGAATCTTAGGACATCGAGAGATTCTGGATAAAAAGAAAAGCGAGCAGCTCCTGAGGAGGGCAACAACAGCACCTGAGGGAGTCTCGTGTGTACATGGGAACACACTACTTCTGTCCCCCATGAACACCTACACACACACATGTATACAACACACTCAAACACACGCATGCATACACATATGCACACATACTCATGCACATATGTGAAAACATGCATAAGTACACCTGCACACATACACATGCACACTCACATGCATACACACACACACACACACAAACACTAACACCACAAACAAAAGGCAACTGCTGCTTTCTTCTCCCTGGGGTCCTGCAATGCTTTTAGGACTCTTCCCAAACCATTTCCTGACTTCCAATCCAGACTCAAGAGCATTCATGAGGCAGAGCATAAGTAACACATTTTCTTTCCATTTAAATATGTTTACAAATTGCATGATGCGATCCAAGCTTGCCCCGTTCCTCAGCAAACATTGGCAGATGCGGATTTTTGTCACATAAATCAGGGATAGTCTGAGCCAAGGACGTCTTCCCTCTTCCTCCTCTTTCATGTCTTTGACAGGCGCGTACACAAGAGCTAAACCATGCCAAGACTAATATTGTTTTAAATAGATCTATGCTACATTTTAAAGGGGAGGAAACGGATGTCAGACAGCCTGTTGCATCACAAACAAGGGGAGGCAGCACTCTGCGATGGAGAGAGAAGCATGTCAGCACTGGGCACAGTCCCTGCCACTCCTTGAAGGATAACTATTGACTTTCTAATTAGCCTTTCAGATAGGTTATAAAGAATCTATCAGCCCCATTTTCCCATGATGCTTCACTTCCACTAGTGTCTTCTGCTCTCTGTATGCCTAAGCAAAGCTGCCACACTCATGGATGCTGCAACTTGGGCAGCCAGTATCCCTGACTCTGTCTTTCTCTGAGCTCACTCTGTCCCCACTTGTCCTTTCCTGAGACTTCCACTCTGCCTCTTCCAGTCACACATTGCTGAGCGATCTAAAGTGTAGCTTCAGGGTCCTGCCCTAGCACTTCTGAAGACTGATAAAGCAGGATACAACAAAAGCCTGGTAAAGCCCTGAAGTGGCTCTTCTCTTGCAGTTGTGGGTCCAGGAGTCTAGAGTCAAGGTGTCAGACTCGGTTACTGAAAGTAGAACAACTATATCATACATATATTAATTCTTTTTAATTAATTTGATGTAAATTATTTTACAAAGCTAGTAAATGAAATAGTGAAAATATAAATTAAAAATGTTCATTGTGCACACAGCCTAGCCATCTATCCACCCATTCTGTTCATGGGAAATCATTTTAATCCACTTCTGGTTTGTAGTTTTCTTAAATAAAATTTTATATATATTCTGATTCGACACCCTTTCTTTTAGAAGGCTGCATGAGCACACTTGTGTGCTTGTGTCTGTGTGTTCCTCTTTATCTTGCTACTGTTCTTAATGTAACATGCACCATTTTTTTTAAAAAAAAGATTTATTTATTTTCTTTTATGCATACGAGGGTTTTCTTTTTTGCCTGAGTGTATATATGTGTCCCAGTTCACATTCCTGGTGCCCTCAGAAGTCCAAAGAAGTTGCCATATGCCTTGGAACTAGAGTTTTGAATGTTTGTGGGTGACCAAGTGGTGCTAGGAACAGAGATGCTAATACCATTAACCAATGAGCAATCACCAGCCTCCCAACACACCAGTCATACTCTGTTTTCTTTTGCATCTTATTCACAAAAGGCTTCTTCATTTTTAATGGCTGTCTGATATTCTATTTTGCAGCCGTGTCATAACTTAACTCAAACTTTATGTCCCTGTAGATGCACATTTAGATGGAGTTAGTCTGTTGTTTTCATAGATAATGATCTTGTTTCTGAAATGCTATTTTGTATTTAATGGGCTGGAAGAGGCAACTCTCAGTGTAAATTGCTATATGTCCTATCAATTACAGACGCACAGTTGTGTCAGGTATTTCCAATTCCTCTTCTTTATGCTGCTTTCATATGAGGTCTCTGCCAACATACATTTTTTCCTTTAGTTAACACAATATCTTTTCCAAATCTGTCTTTGTGGATTGTTGATGCAGAATTAGCTGACGTCCTGATGCTAGAGATGTCTGTAAAGGACAATGACCAGAAGATGAAGCTACATGTGACATGTTGGTTATGGAGCCTGGTTGGCATTTTGGAGTGAAATACACACACACACACACACACACACACACACATATTCATTTCTTAGTGTGTGTGTGTGTGTGTGTGTGTGTGTGTGTATGGATACCCATGGAAGCCAGCCATGAAGAGGCCATTGTATTCTTGTATTCCTTGGAGCTGGGATCACAGGTTGTTGTAAGTCACCCTACGTGATGTGAGTGCTGGGGGTTGAATTTAGAGTCTGTGGTAGAATAGGAAATACTCTTAACCCTTAGCCATCTGCCCAGCTGTTAGGTAGTATTCCTTAAAGTACAAAAGAATTTCAAACAACATTAACTTTATGAGGATTATACCCAAACTAAGTGATTTTTTACCAAATACCCACTAATACATTTCACATGCATATACTTGAGAAGATGGCCTATCAAACTCACCTCTGTTTCAGGAATAAGACTGGGGGCTTTGGGAAGACATTACAACACTCACTGGTGAGGTGCTCACACCTTTTGTGAGTTCTAGATCAGCCTGTTTCACTTCTGGTGAGTGAGTTTTGCTCTTGGTAGATGTCTTCATCTTTTTTTGTCCCCTAAATCTTCAACTATCTTTATAAGCCTTTGAGTAAGTCTTTGAGTAGACAGGGGAGCATGGCTACAACTTGGCTAGCATTTGTTCATTTATCTCTGATTTTGTCATGCTCCTTTATCATAGGAAGCGTGAGACACCATAATAGAAGATTATGAACATATTACTTGAGGGAATAACCCAGATGGGAACAACTTGCTGGGTATAAGTCTGTTAAATTACTGCTCTCATGTTACTGCTCTGCGTAACTACTTTAAAATGTAAGCTCTTCCCAAATGAATCAACCAGATATCTGATACTGTTAGTGTGCACATAGCAGACTGTGGGGTAGGTACAGTGAGCACAGGAAAGAAGACAACAGCCAGGTGTGTTCAGCTGTGAGGACTCTGAAGTGATTTCCTGGTTGAGTGTAGTTCCAGCACAGACTCATCCCTGAGGGCAGGTGGTTAGGGGGAAGAAGCAACACTAAATCCCACAAAGAATGTGTCAACAGAAGCTCTCAGGGAAGTCCAGCTCTTTCGAATACTCTACCATCAATCCAAGGAACCCCCCACTCTAGCTTCAAGGAATACTGTGAACATCATAGCAAGAGGACAGAATTCCTGCTTCAGGAGCCCTTGTTCCAGTTACAGCCCTGCCATGCAAACTTCCCAGGCTTTTGGAAGAAAGTACTCTGGTGAAGATGAGCTTCTGTGATCTCAATTCTGGATGATAGCTGTTCTCACGAGACAGAAAAAGGAGCGCCTCTCAGTAACAAGACAGAGAGCCTGTGGCTGGTGCATTATAATCGGTGGAATTACAGTCTAAGTACAGGCATGACTTGACCTTTGTTTGTCTATCTAAGCCTACCACTTCCCAGTCTTACTTGACCCAGTCTTACTTGACCCAGTCCCTGAAGGTTCACCTGTGTACCTTATGCCAGATTATTACAACATCAGAACCATTAAAGCCTTCTCCTGGATGAACAGTCTCCCTGTGGTCTTCACCACAAGGAGAGCAGGCTGAGCTGGTGGTGTTTGGAGCTCTGACTCTTGGTCCCTGGCAGCCAGAACGCAGCTGAGTGTGATACCTGCGGCTTTGTGCCCTTGACTCCTCACTCTGCAGCTCTGAGTGAGCTGAAGAATTCAGAGAGTAGCTAGAGGCAGAGACCATGGAAATTTCGAAGGAGGACAAAGACAATAAGAAGGTGAGAGGTGATTGAGAGTTAAAACTAATGAAGGCAAGAGGCTCCCCAAAATTCCTAGAGTGGTAATCACTGAAAGAGCTCCAGAGAGCTGCTGAGAGATAAGAACCTAGGACCCCAACCTCCAGTGAGGAGGCGGGGAGTCTCCCAAGTAGCATTTGCTTTCAATTTGACACAGTTCAAGGCTATCTGAGTCTCAACTGAAGGATTGCCTCAATCAGATTGGCCAGCTGGCAAGTCTGAGGGGCAATTTTTTGGTTGCTAGTCGATACAGATAAGAGGATCAGCCCACTGTGGGCAGAGCCATCCCCAAGCAAGGGATCTCAGGCTGTATGAATGCTAGCTAAGCATAAGCTAGGTCATGTAAGTCATTCAACAGAATGCCTTCATGATTTTTGCTTCAAGCACCTGCCTGAGTTCCTGCCCTGGCTTTCCGCCAGGAGACACTACAACCTGTAAGATGAAATAAACCTTTTAGTCTCCAAGGAGCTTTCGATTATGGTGGTGATTACTGTAACAGTTAAGTAGCTAGGACAGAAAGGTATCCAGCTTAGGAAGCAGGGTCAGTAGGGACCTGCAATCCAGCAGAAAATCGGCACTGCAAGCTTTCAATGCTTTCAGATAGTGGGAAATCCCAAGAGGAGGTCTATGTTGTCCTCAAGGGCACCACACAGACTCCAAAGACAGAACAAGAGGGGCTCTACCTTACACTTGCTGCCACTTAACCAAACGCATTAACCAGCGATCAGTTCTTCACAGCAGGTTCTTTCCCCAACCTTTGGGCAGAGCACACAAAGAGGAATTAGAACGGTGGTTCTCATCCTGTGGCTCACGACCTCTTTGGGGGGTCAATGTCCCTTTCACAGAGCTCTTCAGATGTTTACATTATAATTCATAACAGTAGCAAAATTATAGTTATGAGAAGGGAACAAAATAATGTTGTGGTTGCGGGGTCACCACAATGTGAAGAAACTGTGTTTGGGGCCCCAGCATTAGGGAGGCTGAGAACCACTGGGTTAGAGGAGGAAGGACTCTGGGTTACTTCTTTATTCCCCTCTAAGAATTTTCTCACAATTCTAGAATGTAAGCTCTCCAAACTCTCCAATGGGATCCAGGAGTGATTAATTCAATGTCTTCATTGTATAGTTAGATAAAATAATGTGTCTGTGAATGCTTGGGTGGGGAATGAAGCTCAAGAACAGATGTTACCACCTTCAAAGGGATCCTTCCAAATGCAAAGCTTTACCTGCTGTACAGGTAATATGTTGGTAAAGAGGTGTGTGTGTGTGTGTGTGTGTGTGTGTGTGTGTGTGTGGGTATACCTGCACATATGTGAGATTATACACACACAGAGAGAGAGGGGGGGGGAACATTGAGAAAAGATATCAGTGAGTTAGAGATTTTAGAAGAATACTTTGAAGATAAAATGATAGCTTAATTAAACAACTTTACAGAAATAAAATATCCATGACTTAAATTTGCATATGTTTAAATTTTATTTTATTTTATTTCATTTTATTTTTTCCAGTTCTCCCTGGAATGTAAAACTGTGGACAAATGAAGATCAGATCATTCTGGGATTGGCTGAAAGACGTTTCTGTTAGTACAAATATCTGGGCTAAATACCATGGGCTACCCATGTCCAGCTCCATGTCCTCGGTGTCTGGGATAAGGCTCATCTCTGGTTTACCAAACCTGCTACTGGCAGCAATGTCTAAGACACACAGGAGGGCAGGTATTAGAACACCATTCCCAGGTCAAGAGAAAGGCTCCATAGCAAAACAGTGCCAGCCAGGTGGGACAGCAGATTGGCTCGCTTTGGGACACTATTTCCTTTAAGATTCTCACTGATGTTTAGTGTGGTTCCTCGGGCTGCATCTAATGGCGTGGCTCACTGTATATTGATTCACCCTGCTGGGCTGGTACGCCATATGCCTGAAAGGAAAAAGGGGAGGGATGTGGGGGAAGATCTCATCTTCTTGTAGCTGTCACGGATATAAAATCCCTGGCAGCAAAGTGGGACTTGTGGTAATAATTGTGACACAATAGATTTTGACAAGACAGACTGTTGATATGTTCATTTGCATACTGATGCTCAGCGTCCTCTCTTCCTGAATGCGCTCTGGGCCCCACATGGAAGCCCCAGGTACTCCAGCAGAACAAGGCTCTTCTCTGTCACTGGAGTCCAAATGGTCTACCAGGAAAGTAGCATTTGTGCTTCTGAGAGAAGAATTTGCAAAAGAGGAAGGATGTGAAAAAAAATACAGGACAAGATTATATGTAGTTGTACACTTCCTGCTAATAAGAGTGTATGCTCTTTTCCAGCTTTCTACCAATGACCTTGACCTCAGGAGCCTGAATTATCAAAAGAACATGATGCCAGCCATGAAACACTGGTATACTCAACAATCTAGCAAGGACCACATCTTTGCCAGTGAGCATCTAGACAACAAAAAGGAGCAAGGATGGTCACCAATCACTCCTGCCTTGAAGTTATTATCTTGCCAAAGATGCAAGCTTGTTTTGATTTTGCTGTTTATTTATGTTTCCCCACAGAAACATACTCTAATCATAAATGAATGAGTCAAAGCTCTTCAGGGGTGTGAGTATTGGCTCACCAAAATCCCACAACCAGAATTGTACCTTGGAGACTCAACCTGGTGAGGTCTGGACTTTTGTAATAAGCTGATCTGAAGAATGTGAGTGGCATTTCACCCAAAGCAACGAACCAAGATGTGGTGAGCACTATGGCAGTCAACTTCATTATTGTAAAGAAAATTGCATGCATGGGATATACCCAACTCCTAAGGAGGAGAATGGCTTAGAAGTATGCTCTGCCCTTGTCTGTGACATGCACAGAACCAGCAGCAGACAGACAGCATCCCCTGGGAATAACAAGTGTCCACTCTTGGCTTCTAAGGCTTCAATGCAGAAAGCTCAGCCTACCCCATGGGCAACTTTTTCTACCTCTTCATCTAGCCAGTTTGGTCAGCAGTGCTGGTGAGCTTCAGTGGCCTGGCTTTGTTCTGGGCTCTGAACCCTTGGGTGAAGGGTGAGATCCAGAAATGTCCTGGATAAATGTGTCCTTAAGGGTCTTTCCCTGTGCATTAAGAGCAGTATTGTATTCCTAGAATTCTTTAGTTCTCACTGAAGTGTATTCTAGAACATCTGGTTGGCTTCATTTTACATAAATCAGCAGACTGTCAACCCCTGACAGGTACCTGTTTACTTTCACGTCATTAAGTGCCATTTTTCCAGAAACAGCAAGATACAGGCAACACAACATGTAATTAAGCAAAAACAATGCAAATAAACATAAGTAATGCAGACGAGGAAAGCAGATATCTACAGAAGCACAGAGTGAGATATCTACAGAAGCACTTACAACTGAGCCCTGGTCTACCTGCACTGATTCTACTGTAGTCTATCTGTAGCCTTTTACCTGTGAAGGGGATAAAGGTCCTCCATTTAAACTACTCTTCAAGTAGAGATGCCAGTTCCCAGGTTTGGAATAGCCATGGCTACCCCTACTGCTGTCTCCATGCTGTGTTTGGCATGGGCGAGTGATTGACACAGTTGCAGATCTACAAACAGGACAGGCAGCTCATTGTCCTTCCTCTTGGATGAAACCATGCTCCCCAGTTTCCATCAGAGCCATTGGGGAAAACTGCTTTTTACAATCCAACATACTATTTAAAACCACAGCACTAACTATAATGTTTTAGAGTACCTGTCTCTTGAATATTCTATGCTGTCTATATCTATGTATGTGTGTACCTTTTTTAGAGACAAGGTCTTGTGCTCACTACCCTCCTGACTCAGTCTTCAGCATTAAAAATGTGTGCCACCATGGCTCAATATGTCTACCTATCTGTGAGTTTGCATGTCTTTATCTAACTACTATCTAGTGATTATTTGTGTTTGATCTGCCATCTACTTAGCTATCCACCTTATAAACATTTATCTATCATCTATCTAATCTTATCTACCTATTTATTATCTACTTTTATACCAAGAATGATTTATCATCTACCTACCTAATATACTTACTCTCTACCTATTTAATCAGTTTCCATCTCTCTATACATACTTCTCACCTATCAATCTGTCTTTCTGTCATTTGTCTGTCTGTCATCTGTCTGTCTGTTTGCCTATCTATCTATCTTTCTCTAGATAGACAGCTCACCATCTGTCCTTTCGTTATCTTTTAATGTAATTCCTGGATAACTAGAGGGGAAAACAAAACAATTCAATTGTATCTTCTATAATTAGCAATCATTATGTTTCCTGTTATTATTCAAGTCCCAATTGGATTTGAATTATTTAGCTTTATCAGTGTTAAATATTGCTTGCACTCAACAGACTCTCACATTTTCTCATGGTGTACGGAATGCCAGCTCCTTCTCTTCCTTGACATCTTGCCACTCTTCCCGTAAGTATGTCAATCACAGTCTCTTTCTCCTAGTCGTAGTCTATGGGCCAATGTTTCTGAGATGTGCAGTGGGAAGAGAAATAGAATATATTGCTGCCAGGTATAGGGAAAATTGGGTTCCACAGATACTGCAACGTTTATTTAGTAGTCAGAGTACAATGCAGGTGATGCCCACTCAAAGTTAAAATTCTTTAACTCATGGGAAAGGGTAAAATTTATACCCAGCGTTTTCTGGTCTATTTTCCCTTTCCAGATGAACTTTTTCCCCCCAATAACAGTCTTAATAGACTTGCCAGATTTGATACATAAAGGTTGTTAAATGAGAAAAGGAAAAACAAAGCCAACCAGAATAGATGAGAGTGGTTCCGTGCTGGCTGAAAATACGAGGGGCTGTGGGTGAGAATGACAACTTTACAGTTTTTAAAATACCAGCAAGCCTTTGGCAAATGAACTGAGTTGAAAAACACATGTAAATCAAAGACTTAATGTGGGCAAAAGGAAAACCTAGACATTCCCTATTGAATAAAGATTAAACATTTTTTGTGTGGTGAAGAATTGGTGAACGGAAATCAAGAGACTCCAAATGATGTAAAGAACATTATTAACACACATGACAGAAGGTTACCTTCTGTTATACATAAATGTCCCTTCAAACATTATGAATAACCCAGGGAAATGTAAGAGAGTAGATATGAAGTTGCTGGGTTTGACTCTGAGTGAATGAAGTGGGGATCAAAGCTACATTGAATTTCGGACTGGCAAACAAACAAACGGAACCCAAACCAAACCAAACGCTAAGAAATGGAAACTCTAAGGCATCCAAAGGAAGGTTCTCCTAAGGACTTTTGGTGTGACAGAATTGTCATGGACTTTCAAAGTCAATTGAGTAGTAGCTCTGAAAATCAACTGTATAAGTACGATTGCATTCATAAAGATGCTCCACAGACAAAAACAAACAAACAAACAAACAACAACAACAAAGGCACCAGTGTGTAAGGACACGACTTCCAGATCCTCAGCTCATCCAGGCTGGTGATTCGCTGGATAGACTGTGCTCCGTCTTACCAAATGCAAAGAGGACCTAGGCAGCCAAAAGGACCAGGATGCCCTGTGCACCCACACACTGTCTGATGCATTTGGATGTGGGGACAGTGAGTTGTGGCATGATGCATGTCTCTCCTCCTGTTTTGAAATGGGTTGGGGGGGACGGGTGGTAGTTGATGGATATGATGGGGCCAAGGGCTGGAGAAGTAGAGGGAGCTGGAGGCCATTTGCCGGTTCTTGCTGCTAGGTCACTAGGTTTATGGCTACATGGGTCATATACAGCTTGTAAGATTCGGAGGATAGAGACTTAGAGCAAATGTGCTATCAGGGGAAGAAAGAATAAGCATGACCTGGACCAACCTTTCTCCTACCTTGGTTTCCAAATTCTGAAATTTTAGGCATGTGCCAACATGTTCTGCTCCACAGACCTATCTACATCTGTTACCTATGTATGTATCTGTGTGTATCTGTGTATATGTACCTGTCTATTGTATATTGATGATCAATCTGTATCTATCCTCTATCATCTATCTACCTCTCATCTATCCTTCCATCATCCATCAAATCTATCATCTATCTATATCTATCTATCTATCTATCTATCTATCTATCTATCCATTCATCTATCTGCTTACCCTACTATCTACCTGTTTAACATCTATTATCTATCTACCAATCTGCTAATCACCTATGCAGACAAAGCAAACACCATAGGAATATAATATAGGTATTATGGCTTTGTAGGGACAAGGAGGAGCCTGTGCAGAACAGAGAATCAGTAATCAGACTTTCAGAGTTCACGCTGTGTGTTCACCACCAGAATCCCTTGGGAACACAAAGAAATAATGAGCCTGTTCTTAGGGCTGATCTCAGACTGAGTTGGAGGATGTGCCTGCTAGGGCGTGCTAAAGGACGGAGCAAATCATTAGCAACAGGGAGGGGGAGAGCTTGGTGCAGTAATGGTCCAAAGGAATGAAGATCTCGCTCCATGAAGGGAAGATTGAGTGGGAAATGGTAAAGGAAATCAGAGCGGTTAGTTCCTTTAGGCTGAGTCTTATCTTTGAATAGAGGCTGGAGAAAAGGGCTTGTGAGCAGGCATAATCAAGCCATTCCATGGGAGTAGAGGCTCTCTTGCTTTCCAGGACCACACAGAGTCTGTCTAATGCCAGCTCAAGAGCTGTGACTCCAAACAGTACTACCCCATGCAGAGTCAACCAGTAGTTCTATGGGTAGATACCATAGCATTAGTGACTGTTTCCCCAGTGGTACTGGCAGGGGCCAAGCATATGAACTCAGTGACAGAAGGACCCACCTCTGGGACTAATTTCAGGTAAGTCCAGTTTACTATCAAACAGTGAATCAGGGCCAGAGAAGCAGTGGCCTTGGATTCCCCTGAGAGTGGTGCTTCTGGAAAGTCTTGGTCATGATTTAAGATACTGGATTTCCGTGCTTCGCTTCCCTGCAATGGCTTCTTCTGCCTTGCAATGACTGCCCATAAAGAACAAATACTGTGTATGAAGGAGAGAGAGAGAGAGAGGGTGGTGAACATGCTTGGGTATTTGGGTCACATTTTCTTATATCCAAGTCCCTTGGGGACAGTATCTATCACTGCTTTGTCATCTGCTCACATGTATTGAAACCTAGTCCCAGAGAGGGTCACAGTGCATACCTATTTTAGAGCGATTAGCTTCTGCTTCCTGTGCATGCCTGATGTAGGTAAGGCAGAGACACACCTAGAGATGTGAATGTGAGTCTTTCTACATAGGAAACTTGTGGCTTCCAGACAAAGCACTCTCTAACAGGTCACACTTCACATGCCCAACTTTCTTATTTGGATGTATTACCATGTCTCTGAGAATTGACTCTACCTTAGAACTTGGCAAGTATTGGCTTCCTTGGGCATAACACTTGACCCACACCATGGGCTCTGCACAGGGCTACACTTCCTGACATCTGGGCATTTCTCACTCCTAGTTTGCCCACGACCCTTGAGATGCACTGGTGCCTTGGGTAACGCCAATGCGTTTGACTTTCTCTGGAGAGTGGTCAGCACTTCTGGGTTCTGTTGTTTTTATTTTACTTCAGCTGTTCTTTGATGGCTCTTTAGTGACCAGCCATGGTGAGGAAGGACTCAGCATATGGAGTCATTGCTAAATGCTGATGGCCTCGTTTAATGAAAGGACATATTGGCATAACAATATAAATGTTACACAGAAAGACAAGTTGATCCTATGGGGCATGTTCAAGGGACAAGAATGGGGCTCTAGCCTTGGAAAGCCAAACTACTCTACCCCTGCCCACTAGTCAGGACTGACAAGAAGCAGCTTGGGGAAGACATGGTTCAAAGATATGATAGGGAGGCAGGGTGGTAGGGGTGGAGGCACCTGGCCACATTGTGTCCATATGAAGGAGGAGAACTGAGTCAGGGTGCTCAAATCCTTTTCTTCTTCATACTCAGACCAGGACCCCAGCCCAGGCAATTATGCCACTAATAGTTGAGATACATTTTCTACTTCAATGAAACTAATCTAGATATCACAGGTATGTCTCTTCAACAATTCTAGGGCCTTTCAAATTGTCAATGTTACCCATCTCAGTGGGTTTCTGGACAATAAAGAATTAAACATGTCCAGGAAAAAAAAAATCACAAGATATTTTGCCATAGAGGCAGGAGAGATGGGCCAGAGATTAAAATCCCTTGCTGGTACTCTCTCAGAGGACCTGGGTTTGGTTCAGCACCTACATTGAGAGGAGCACAGGGGCTTAAAACCCCTAATTGAACTCCTGCTCCATGGGACCAGATGACCTCATTTGGCCTCTACAAATACCAGCATGCACATGGTGTACATACACAGGCATACATATAAAAATAAATGTTATCTTTAAAACGTTCATGTGTGATACACTTGGTTTGTTTCAAACATGTTTAGAATATTTATAAATGGAGTAAGAGGGGAACTGGTGTGTACTTCTCTTTCTATTGCTGCATGTGTTTGGCATTAGAGTTGGACCCTCTCAAAACAGCTGAGGAATACTCACTCTTAGTGCTAGAAAGGTCTGCGTGAGACTAGGGTTTCTAAAACATTTGAGAGGATTATCCAGGAAAGTGCCTTCTTCAAGAGGGATTTAAATGTGTTGCATTAACTTAAAATACTATAGGATTTTTAATAATATATAGTCTTTTTTATAAAAAAAATATGTTCTCTAGGATTTATGTACATTTTACAGGATTTGTATAAGTTTTATAGGATTTTCTCTAAACTTCAAAAACATGACTATAAAGCTGTCCATGATGTTTTCTATATTTTAAATACATGCTATTTTCCATGCCTATCGGCACCATCTCCTGTGCTCCTACGAAGCTTTGTACTTCTATGTTTTTAAATTTTAGACAGATTTCGAGACAGACAGACTCATCATAGCCTGTGCAGCTATTGCACTCACGCATCTCCAGCTTCCGGCTCCAAGATTTTCCCATATTTTCACTATCTGCTTCTCTGATTTCATGTTTTATATATATATTTTAAGTAACTATTTACATATAGACCCACAATCACCAATACACATAGTGTTTGTTTTAATTGGACAATTTAGAGGATTGGTATTTACTGGTATTGCTCATGGATTTCTTTTTTTTGTTGTTGTTGTTTTGTTTCTTTTTGAGACAGGGTCTCTCTGTATAGCCCTGGCTCTCCTGGAACTCACTTTGTAGACCAGGCTGGCCTCAAACTCAGAAATCCACCTGCCTCTGCCCCTCGAGTTCTGGATTAAAGGTGTGCACCACCACGCCAGGCTGCTCATGGATTTTTATGGTTTTATTTTGGTGTTTCTTCTTGTCTTGCATTTTCTATGCTGTGTTTTCTATCTTACAGTCAAACATACACAAGGTCAGACATACCTAGTCCTGTTGTCTGTGCAGTTTGGTAAGTCTTTTATATGCCTGGGCTTGTAAAATACTGTATTTCTTTGAAATGATTTTGATAGGTTCGTCATATTAATCAGCTTGTCTATTTATATAGAATATCTCTGTAATAAAGAGGAGTGATATGATCAAACCACAGCATGCACATACATGAAAATGTCAATGCTATTCTTTGTTTTACAGAGTTAATATACATAATAAATATATAAGAAAACCTTTTACCATTGTGGGCTCTTTTCTGATACCCTTTAGTCTTCATTTTCAAAATGACTTTTATATTCTTGATTTAACTTTTTACACAATTTAATAAAAATATGTTGAACTCTTTAATTTAAATTGCATTGAACTAATGGAGTAGTTATTGAGACATTTTTTTTTAATACTAGAAAATAAGTATGGTATGTCTATTTTTTCTGGTCCCTACAAATATTTTTAAACAATACTTTTAATGTAGCAGAATTGCATGGAGATGGGGAGGGTGACACCAATAAAATAAAAAAATCCAAATAAGACTATATAAGGCTCTCAAAGAATTAATAAAAATACTAGTTATTAAAAAGCAATGTTTTGTTATTTTTCCATAAATATTTTATTTATATAACTTTATAATTTCCTGTCAGCCTTCATAAAGGACCAAGAGTTTCTATGTTTATAGGTTATTCACATATTTTTACTTCATGTAACGAGTATTGATGTTTGTATGTGTTGACTTCCCATCACATTACATTTGGTCTTACAGACTTGGGGACTGATGATCACTGCCAGATCATACTGTACGGTGGTGCTTCTGGAAGAACCTACAGTTTAATCTCCTCCCTTCTGATCCTTGTCTTCTGTCTTACTGTCTGGCTAACACACAGGACACACTGTAGACGGAGGAGCTCTGCGTGACACTGCTGCTTCAGCTCCAGCTTCTCGGGGACATGGCTTCCAACGTCTCCGTTGAGACTGCACTTTCTCTAGACGCTTTCCCAGAACCATATGTCCATGACAGGGCGAACTCTTCAAGCTTGTGATTATAATTAATTTTTAATTAATCCATGTTATTAAAAAGTTTACATCTATTAATAATTAGTTACAATATCTATATTAGTATGTGTATATTTCAGGGGAAGCAAGCAAGTTTATCTCTTAATTTCCCTTACACACATGACTAGTAACACACTGCTAATATTTAAGCTATTGAAACTTTCTTAGATTTGTGGGAGAGCCTATTTATTTGTGCTGTATCGTTTGCTTAGCGTGTACTTTATTCAGTTTTAAATTATCTCATTTACTGATGTTCATATTTACAAAGATGAATGGTCTCACATTGCTCACTCTTAAGCTGTCTTTTTCCTGTTTTCAATAGGCTTTGTAGATTAATAGACTGAGCAGCACTGCCTTTACTCTGTGTATATTTTAGGGATGGTTTTTTAGACATTTGCCAGAGTTCGTCAGTATAGACATTCTGAGTGTGTTTTGACAGGCAAACCATGAATGTGTATTTAATTTCTTTAATGCTTTCAAGTTTTGAACTACCTTTAAAAAATTTTTATAATCCTCATTTTGTAAATAATTTCTATAGATAGAATGATTGATGCAGAGCTAAAAATTTTTATACTTTAGTTTCCCGTGTACTTATGGCAATGTTCAGCTTTTTCTTTCTTGTTTTTTAATTGATACTTTAACCATTAGTTTGTATTTATTCTTGGAGCTGTTTTCCTTAGAAACTTTATAAAGTATTAAAATTTTTTAACTTAAATAGAATTCACATAACTTCTGCCGTCCCTTTGCTCCTTCCAGCCTCTCCCAGCTCCATACCCCCAAACCCCTCCCATGAACACTTCCACTCTTAAATTAGTATCCTTCTTTTCTTTGATTATCATTACATTCATGAGCATACACATATATGTGTATGCATGAGTATATATAAATATCAACTGCTGAGTCTATTTTTGTTGTCTGTGTTTATATGGTTTCAAGGCTGAACCCCCTGCACTAGGCCAACAATAAGGGGGCATTCCTGAGAGAGTCTAATTCTCCTTCTCACAAAAGCTATTAGTTGTTTGTTAGTTCTTCGACTGTGGGTGGGGCCTTGTGACGATTTCCCCATTCCATGTGTGAGCATGCTCATTGATGTTGTCATTGTTCTGGTCTGGCTTATGGAACCACTGCTAGTGGAAACTGTTTCACAGTGGACTTCCTGGTATTCTGGCTCTTACTTTTTGGCCCCTCTTCTGTGATGTTCTTTGAGCTATAGATGCAGAAACTGTGATATAGATGTAATCCATTGAGGGCGGATTCCCCATGATCGGTTATTTATTTCTGCATTATGATCAGGGATGTGTGTGTGTGTGTGTGTGTGTGTGTGTGAGAGAGAGAGAGAGAGAGAGAGAGAGAGAGAGAGAGAGAGAGAGGTGATGATCTCCATGTGCTGTAAAGAGAGGTGTCTTTGATGAGAGATTGTAGCTACACTTATCTGTGGGTATCAGGATGAGATATAGACTGTAGTAACTTGTATAAACCCACGAAGACTCAACAACTTACTGAATGATGTTTGGGTCAAAGAAGAAATCAAAATATTCCTGGAAATAAATGAGAAAGAAAACCCAACACAACAAAACCATTAAGACACATTAAAATTGTTCTAAGAGGGCAGCTTATATCCTAAAGTGCCTACATTTAAAAAATCAGGAATAGCACAAATAAATGATGTAATGATGTGAGTTAAGGTTTTGGAAAAGCAAGAACAAATTAAAACCAAACCAATTAGATGGCAAGAAAATAACAATTTTCTAACATGATCATTTTGTGAGGATGTAAGTCTCAAATATAAGAAATGACACAAAAGACTAAGAGGACCTAGATGAAGTTAAACAGTGACAGAGAACATAGATGGAGCAAAATATTCTTCCGATTCAGGAAGATCGATAAGCCCCATATAGAGGTGAAGAAAACAATCTGAATTGTCCATGTTCTGAGGCTAGTCTTGATGTAAGGCATAACTGTCTGAACTTGTCATTGTCATCATCATGTCATTTTTTTGTATTGCATTTATAAATTTCTTTCTTGTAAATACATTTATCCAGTGGCAATTTCACACATGTATATAATGCATTCTGGTCCATCCTCTGGTCCATCCCCTAGTGTATCCTCTGGCCCATCCTCTGGTGTATCCTCTCTGGTCCATCCTCTGGTGTATCCTCTCTGGTCCATCCTCTGATGTATCCTCTCTGGTCCATCCTCTGGTGTATCCTCTCTGACCCATCCACTGGTGTATCCTCTCTGGTCCATCCTCTGGTGTATCCTCTCTGGTCCATCCTCTGGTGTATCCTCTCTGATACAACCTCTAGCTCATCCTCTTCCCCTATCCCTCCACCAAGTTCCCTCCCACTTTCATTTCTGCCTGTCTTGTTTTGCAGTGTGACCCACTGTATTTAGTGGTCCCCTTCAGTTGGCCTGATGCAGGCATGCAGGTGACTCTCCAGTGGGAACATCACGGACGCTGAGGAGCCTCCCTCTCCCAGCATTTTCACACTTCTACATTTCTTCTCACTTGAAGGAGCACAGGAGGCTCTGCACCGGGCATCCTGATGGTGTTCATCTGTTCCTTGTCCTCTCAGATCAACCTTTCACACTACTCTGAGGTCAGAGGTCAACTTCAAGTTCCCAGAAAGACAAAACCTCTGAACTACATTGTGGCTCTAACCATACAGAAAAAGTGATTTTCTGAAACAGTGTGCAAATGTCTTCTGTTTGAAATATTTCTTCCCAGGTATTTGTTTATTAAATTAGAATCTTTTAGCCTGTCACAGTGCTTTATTTGCACAGGCTACGCTACTCTGAAGGCTAAAGAGAAAGGAAAACCATTGAGACAGGAATGTGGGGCCAGCCTGAGTAACAGGATCAGACTTTTTTCAGAGACAGAGAATGGCTGCCAGTGAAGTGCCTACTACACGAGTGTGAGGACCTGAGTTCAAATCCCCAGGTTTATATAAGTCTGGCCACTGTGGCCCACCCCTGGAATCCTGTGCAGGGAAGGTGGAGATAGGAAGGATCCTTTTGCTTGTTAGCCCGTTGGTCTTGGTGAATGGATGATGATGTCTTAGGGTTTGCATTCCTGCACAAAACATCATGACCAAGAAGCAAGTTGGAGAGGAAAGGGTTTATTCAGCTTACACTCCACAGTGCTGTTCATCACCAAAGGAAGTCAGGACTGGAACTCACACAAGGCAGAAACTTGGAGGCAGGAGCTGATGCAGACACCATGGAATGGTGCTGCTTACTGGCTTGCTCAGCTTGCTTTCTTATAGAACCTAGAACTACCAGCCCAGGAATGGCACCACCTGCCATAGGACCTTCCACCTTTGATCACTAATTGAGAAAATGCCTTACAGCTGGATCTTGTGGAGGCATTTCCTCAAGGAAGGCTCCTTTCTCTATGACAACTCCAGCTTGTATCAAGTTGACACACAACAACAGATTATCTTCAGGTTCAGTGAAAGACCCTCTGTCAAAAAACAAGATAGAGAGCAATTGTAAAGACACTCACTTGGACCTCTAACCTCCATACATAGAAGGCACCCATGCTTGCAAGCATGCATATCACACACAACAAAATTTTAGGTTTCCAGCAAGTAGGTTCTTGTGATGTTTTCATCCCTGCTCTTGCCCGCTCTTTGTAATCGGGGGCCTTATTTCACACCCTGCCTTCAACAAAGGCATCCTATTTTGTAGACAAATTTATATGATAATAAAATAATCTGTTGTTATCATTGTTTTCCCTGTTTTTTAGTTTCATTTCAGTTAATAATTTGTTGCTGGCAAGGAAATCTCTGTATCCAGTGAGTTGTTGCTCCTTTGGATTCGCAGCACCCTCTTAGCCTTCACTCCCATGGAAAGCAGTCTCTCCATTGGAGTACCAACCCAAAATATACAGACAGCTGCTGTTTTGATTCTGTTTCCAGAAAACCAGGTATTTTGAAGTTTTCTGAGGTCAGCAGTAGCCACTGAGTGACCCCACCAAAAAAACATTTGAACTTTAGTCAGTTCTCTTGTGTGTCCTTTGTGTGTGTGTTTCTACTTTAGGTAAAAATAAAATAGAATTCCAAGAATTCCTACTAGAATCCATAGAATGCAGTAAGCTATAGTTGGCATTAAATCTTCCTATCTAAGTTTTACGTGTCTTTCAGTCGGAATGAATGCTGCTGTGCCCTGGGCCAGAATGAACACTACTGTAGACAGCACAGACGCTGTGGTACACCACTCATTGACTGCACTTCAACCATCTTCCTGACCCCAGGATGTGAAATATCCTTGGTAATTATGTGGGCAAACAAAATAATTGCACGACATTAAAAATTCAAAAGGGGAACATGAAATTGGGGGAGGAAGAGGCGGTAGGAGATCCTTGAGAGGGGGGAGGGTAGATACGATCATGATCTGCTGCGTATATGCATAGACGTTTCAAAGAGTAAGTAAAGGGTTTAAAGATCAAATGGGATCCAGAAATAAAGGGTTCTTACATATTGAAAAAAATCATTGACTCGGTTTCAGTCGGACTGTGTGTAAGTGAGCATCTCCAGCCACCACTTTGGTGTTCTTCCTTGCCTGCTCAAGTCCAAGAGCAGAGTGTGCACTGCGACTGCAAGTCAGCAAGCTCACATGGTTTCCTGTGTCATAGACAAGACTCTTTCTCTGTCTCTGTCTCTGTCTGTCTGTCTCTCTCTCTCTCTCTCTCACACACACACACACACACACACACACACACACACACTTGTTATACACAAAACCTAAAAGGAAGTCTTCCCTAAGGTGGAGCCCGGTAAGATGGAGCCTGGAATGAAAATCAAGTGCTTTCAGAATGAAGTGGAAGCCAATGCAGCATTGCCTGCTTGTCACAGGAGGAAAGACTCCCTTCCGTTTGCTATTAAGATTAAATAAAGGCATCTTGATGTTGAAATAGGCAAGACTGGGTAGCCATCTGTGCATCCCACCAAATGTCCAACATTAGAATCCCTAAGAACTTCAACCGCCACCTTCAGGAGAACCCCTGACATTGGTCACAGACGAGGCTTATTTCTAGAGCCTTTGCACTCAAGTTCCTGGAGCAGTAGAGATAAGGATGATACCATGTCACCAAGCACTTTATTATACATACAATATAGGCAAGCTGGAGACACTGGAAGCAAACAACCCCAGTGCCATGTGAAGAACAGTAACCAGAGGCAGAGTTTCTTTGTTCAGAAACACTCATCAAGCTGGGAACTTTCTCAGCCACTGAGGTTGCAGAAGTAGACAAACTCTGCCTTGCCAGGATGCTCACCTATTATGTTCTCTGAGATCAGGTTAATGCCAGAGAAGTGTATACCAAGCCGCCATGATGGGAGATTTGTTACTGGGCAGTCAAGAAACATCTCCTCAAGCCACTGACACTGGCTCAGTGATCTGGATTAAACTTGAAAAAGGAGCCTTGGGGATATCTGCAATCACCAAGACCAAAGCCTTGAGCTGGGAATGAGTTTGTTGTGTTAAAAGCAAAACAAAACAGTCAAGGATGTCAGAGTGGCAGAGAGAGAGAGAGAGAGAGAGAGAGAGAGAGAGAGAGAGAGAGAAGGGAGGAGAGGGCGAGAGTGGGAGTGGCTGTGCCTCCAGGTTCTGACCGTCTCACCAAAACTGAAACATACAACTTTCTTCTTCTCTTCATATGGATATATGAAGATAAAATGAGGAATTTTTCTTTAAAAAACTCTGGCTTCGATTTTGAAAGGTGAACCATGACTGTTTCTTCCATAGTCACGCTGAAGAGGGTAGAAGAAGGCGGTGTCATTTAGTAATCCTTGGACAGGAGCTGATGGAGCCTTGAACTGTGCACTGCAGGGTGCCACGTGTAGCCCCAGATTCAGCCAATAAACCGACAATGACCCGAGAGAGAGAGAGAGAGAGAGAGAGAGAGAGAGAGAGAGAGAGAGAGAGAGACAATGCTGGATCCCAGGATTCTGGTCTGGACAAAGGGAGAGTATTTGAAATTTAGTTGGAAGAAGCAAAACTGGAGTTTCAATTTGGTTTAGACGGCAGAGAGCATCACGTGAATGTTGTGGGCGGGACCAACACCTAAACAATTAAGGCCGAAATCACTGCTGCAAAGTCACCACCTCTGAGAGTCTGCAGACCCTTCTCTTCTTCGTGTTTATCTCCCGTCTAACCAGTAATGAGCCGTGAGTGGCTTATCAGTGCAGGCAAATGACAAACCACGTCTGTAATTGTATGTGGCATGCCGAGAGAGAGAAATTGGTTTTGCCACTTCCACACTTTGATCTACAGCATGTAGAGGCTTCTCCGTGTCACTCTTGATTCAGTATGTATGATCGGGAAGATCTGACATAATCTGGGAAAACAATGGACAGGCACAGAAAGTAACTTTTTTTTTTCCTCCTCTTTTGGTTAAAAAGTCACCAAGATTAGAGAAAACAGGAAGAGTCTAAATAGAGTTAGGGCTTGGATATATTGTAAAGATGAAGGCAGACACAGTATAGAGTGTTTGTGTGTGTGTGTGTGTGTGTGTGTGTGTGTGTGTGTGTGTGTGTGTCCTATGTATTCCTCTACTGCTTTCCACCTTATTTATTGAGACAAAGCCTCTTACTGAACCTAAAACTCACCGTTTTCCAATAGACTGACTGTCAGACCGCACCAGTGACCTTCCTGTTTCTGCCTCCTCCACAGTTAGGGTCAAACAGACCCACAGCCATACCTGGCTTTCTACATTGATGCCAGGGTTCTAAATTCAGGTCTTTGTATGTGGATAGCACATGTGTTTACCTTTCAAGCTTCCCTAGCTTTTGATATGTATGAATACAGGCGGTGAGAAGACAGCATATGGAGGTGTGGCTAACGTTACTAATAAGTTTACTTGTTCAGGTACAAATAATGCTTTCACATGCAAACCTGGTCAACAGGGCTGAATCCTAGGAAGTGTTGCATGGTCTCCTTCCATCTAGCAAGAGATTATTTTAAATCTTTAATTATTATAGGTACTGTAAAGTTTGACAGTATTCACAATATCTGCTCTGTCTCCACAACACTGGTTAAGGTACCATTTTTGGTGTTGCTGCAGTATCTGCATAGCAATATCAACACTGAGGTGTCTTAGCCCTTTTCATAAGCATAGAATGAGGCTGGATGTTGCCAAAAGCTAAGCATCGTAGACCACTGGTCAGTTTGTTACATACTTTTGTGATTAAAAGTGACACCCTCAATTAGTAGGTTTTATGACAAAGTTTTGGTGTTTACCTAGTACCTATGTGCTTTTTAAAAATTCTCTTCATCTCCAGAACATAGAGCCCAGTGAGTTTCTTTTGGAACCACTAGGTCTTTTACAATGGTGCCATTTGAGTGACATCGTAGTTCCCACTCATCCTCTGGTCTATACACAACCCAAGTCATGGACATTGGATGCCACAGACAGGAAGTAGGTTGTTCCAACTGTGATGCTGCCCACAGCAAGTGATACAACAGTGAATGTCCGTGAAGTGTTCCTTGAGGTTAACTCTGGGCACAGACTGAATGTGACCTGCCAAATTTCCAGGGTCATCATTCGAGGCATTCCATACCACTGTCTACAGTGAATTCTATCATCTCTTCAATTTCCGTTTTCAGGAATGCTTTGTTTTTCATGTTTTTCTTTTGTAATCATCTGTGATATTTTTGCAAGAGAAAATGTGCACCAAATTCTTCCTCTCATATTTACTGGCAAGAGTAGTTTACCCACGCTTCCATATCCATCCATCTGTACATATCCACCCAACCATCTATTCATTCACACATCCATTCATCCATCTATTCATCATCCACCCATCCACCCATCCATCTATCCATCATCTATCTATTCATCATCCATCCTTCAATTCAACCAACTATCCACCTATGACACATCCATCCATCCACCCATCCATCATCCATCTATTCATCTATCCATCTATCTATTCATCCACCCATTTATATTCACCATCCATATATCCACCATCCATCTATTCATCATCCATTCTTCCATCCATCCATCCACCCATCCACTTATTTACCCATCCATCCATCATCCATCTATTCATCCATCTAATATTCATTCATCCACCCATTCATCAATTCATCCATTCATCCACCCATCCATCATCTATCCATCCATCCACCTATCCATCTATCCATCCACTTCCTCTGTCTTCCCATCCACTTCCATCCTTCATTCCTCCCTTCATTCCATATTCATATCCATCCCTCTGTGGAACTACACACATACTTCTATCCTCCCATCAACACTACAATAAAAGTTGACTTCTGTTACTGGGTCAGGATAGAGAAATACATACAAAGCATAGCTCCTATATTATGAGAATTTGCATGAATGCCATATGTTATATTTTGATATAACAGTGCTGTCACGTTTTGTGGGTGGACACTCACTCAAGACTGTTATAGCATCTAGTACAGTACCTAACATGTTAAGGTCAGAACAAGCTAATCATTCACCATTGCCCAGATAATTAATTTTAATGTGAGTAATTTTATGATACAGTATTATCATGTATAATTTCAGCAACATTCTACATGTTTGTATAAATGCTAAATTACCCTTTCTTGGTTATCAGATTTTGCCTTTGGTATTACATGGGTAATTACAAGTGACTTTACTGTTCCCATGTGTATCATACTTCCCACGTTTCCATTTACACGGATGCAGTTTCAGCTTTTAAACAGACATTACTATCATGCATGCTTTTCAGTACACGGATGTACATGTTCCAGCATCAATTTAATTCCTGTATTTGACTTGATGTTGATCATTATATTTCATTGTAGGTATTCATAATTGATTTTATGCATTCTGCTCTTTCTTGAGACAGAGTAAGTAGTCATCTTCCACCTAGGAAGGTCGGTTGAGTTCTTTGCTTTTCTCTCTTTCATTATATTGTCATTATTGTGTCTCATTCCTTGGATATGGGGAGTAGGGACACAGTCTTGCCCAGTAGCCCACAGTCACGCTCATAACTGTGCTGGTGGCAGGCACACCCCACCATGTATGCCTCCCATTATTTTCTGCATCCTCAGCTGTGTTGTCCCTTAGATCAGTTCATTTTATAAATATGACACTTGACTTAATGTTACCTCATCTTTAATCAAGTCTGTGGCCCTTGATGTATTTTTTTTTAATTTCACTTAGATTCTATCATATTTATCCTCCAATCTCACTTCTCCTTTTTCTTACAGAGGTTTATTTTTTAATGGAAGTGATTCTTAAGAAAATACCAAACACATATTTTCCAATTTTTATTTCTTTTTGTAACAATCCTACATTTTAAAGTCTACTATACTATCCATTTTTTGACAGAGCCATCCCCTTTACTCTTGGTTATTTAAATGACTTTACATATGTTAGATATGTTTGGAAACATGTAGGCAAAGAGTGTGGACCTCATACGTATATCCACCTCCCCTTCTGCATGAGAACGAGCAAAGGCATCCCAGTCTTAGCCTGCAGCATCTGCTTAGACGGCGTCTTAGTCAGGGCTTCTACTCCTGCACAAGCATCATGACCAAGAAGCAAGTTGGGGAGGAAAGGATTCATTCAGCTTATACGTCTATATTACTGCTCATTACCAAAGGAAGTTGACACAGGAACTCACACAGGGGAGGAACTTGGAGGCAGAAGCTGATGCAGAAGCCATGGAGGTATGCTGCTAACTGGCTTGCTTCTTCTGGCTCCCTCAGCTTGCTTTCTTATAGAACCCAGGACAACCAGCCCAGGGATGGCACTGCCTACAAGGGACCCTGCCCCCTTGATCACTAATTAAGAAAATGCCTTACAGCTGGATCTCATGGAGTTATTTCCTTAAGGGAGGTTCCTGTCTCTGAGACAACTTCAGCTTGTGTCAAGTTGACACTCAAAACCAGCCAGTACAGATGGGATTGCTGATCAAGCTCAACTCTACCATACTCTGACTCATTGTGTGGGTCCTGCAAATCCTGCAATCTGTGTTGGCCAGGTAGAGGGTATCCAGACTGTAGGACAGCAGTAACAGTGGCTGGCCATCTTAGTGCCTGACTTCATTGCTATCCTTCCCTGGCCCTAAAAGTACCTTAAGGAAATAAATTCTTAATGGTCTTTCCAACGACTTTCTCTCAGCTGAGACTGTGGTGTCTAAGAAGCTGTCGTCAAACAGCAACCTGGGGTGTTCTAATCAGCCAGGTATGTGGAGGGTTTTTCTTCCCCTTCTGAATCTTTCATAGTGACTTTTAATTTTCCAGACAATTAGTCCTATGCCAAGTTCCATTTTCTTCATTTGTTTTAAATCAAAAATTTTCCTCTCAGCCTCAGGTTCTATCTTTTCCTTCTTTGATGTCCATTTAATGTGGGCATTGTGATGTATAGTTCTTTACATCAAAACTCCCAATCGCAGACCTTTAAGAGCTGACAAATGTGGTAAGATAGACACTCTTGTGTTAACTCTGCAAAAGTCCAGGATTCATAGCAAACAGAGCTGACCCTTACACAAGCAACTTATACCTATAGAAGTGGCCATCAGGAAACTACAACTCACAGTCATTTTCTTCCATGCGGACCAGCCCCACTGATCTGCCATTTTGCTTAAGCAGTAAGCATCCCACGCCATAGTACCGGCTGCGAGGGGGCTTGTCTCTCATTAAGGCCTCTTGTCTCCTTTCTTAATTGCCAATTGTTTATATATAGACAAACTGACAATATCATCAATCATAAGCTGATCTGATCGCTTTACTCTATGGACTTGCTCTTTGGAGGGATCATTGTGGAAATGATGGTGGGGGAGGGGGTGGGATACAAAGAGAAGACAACATTATACAGAGGGGGTGGCCTCTACTCTCCTAGATGCTTGCTGCTTAGGTCCCAGACACCTGCTACGATGTGCGGGTCCTAGTCAAGCAAAGACATTTACGGCTATCTAATGTGACTCGAGACCTGATGCTTTTGTCTGAAACATTGTATCCTTCTAGCTGTGAGTGAACAATACCTTACTCAAGACACAGGGGAGTGGCTTAAATGACACGGGGGAAATGCAGAGCTGATCAGGAACACTCCCCTAACACACGCAGGAAGTTTAATAGATGAAGTCCCAGAGTGTTTGTGTTTCTGAGGAAGTTGTGAATCGCAGCATCTCTTTCTGTTTCTCTCTTCCTAGCCTTAAAGAGTGTGGATTTTGCTCTCCACGAATGCTTCCATCATGGTTCCTACCTGAACACAGACCGAAAGATGATTTATCATAGATTGAATCTGGGAATGCCATAAGCCGAAATAAGCTATTCTCTATGCAAATGAATAACTTCTCTCAGGAATTTGCAACTGTAACAAATGGACTGGCTATGGGGTTTGGAGTGATCCAGTCCAGACCTATGGTGGTCAGATCCTCTGAGAAACAAAGTTGCAGAAGGCATGAGGCACTGCAGAGTCTGAGAATTGGCTTCTACCTCAAAGACCAGGCATGTCTTAAAACCACACACCCCAGGCAAAGCCTCAGTGTGGAGGAAGCTACTCCTCAGAACAACTGTTTGTAAACATTGCCTGGGATCCAGGCGGCCTCCTCTAGGATTGGCTGGCAGGATGGTGACAGATGGGCCACTGTAACTACAGTTTTAGTCTGTTTGGTCTAGAATTTATGTTGACAAAAAGGAATTTTTAAGTAAGGAAGAAAGAAAATATTTCTTGGAAACCAGGAGGTGTTTGTTGTATTTCACAAGATGCCTGAGAGGCTCAAGATTGTCTTCACTTCAGAAGCGAAGGGTAACAGTGCCTGAGGCAACTTCACGATGCAGTCTGGCAATGGATGTAAGGCGCCCAGACTAAGGGAGAGGGAAGCCATATTCCCTCAGTCTCAGAAAATCCTAAAGTGATATTTACAAATACGGTTTTATATGCTGCCAGGAGAAAAACTGCTTCAAAATTAAGACAAAAAAAAAAAAAACAAAAAACAAAAAAAAAAAAACCATACACTTTTAGCAAGAAACAAAGAGAAATCTTCACGTGGCTAGACTCAGACAATGTCTTTTTGGCGACTATGCCCAGTGTGAAGCAGACATGAGTGGACATTGTGTGATGAATCTTCCTTGCCAAATTCTGATGGCCAAGGAAAAAAAGCATTTCCAGGCTCAGTGGACAAGACTAAGTCTATGTGAAGTATAGGGTGTTGAGAAGGAGCTTGGAAGACTGAAACACATTGAATAGCAAAGTTACCTATATATCATCCGAGGTAAAGTTCATTATAAAAGAAGAGTTGTTTTTATATGTGTGTGTGAGACAGAAAGAAAGAGGGAGGGAGGGAGGAAGGAAGGGAGGGAGGGAGGGAGGGAAGAAGGAGGAGGAGGAGGAAGAGAAGAAGAGAGAAGAGAAAAGAAACAAAGCAGAGAGAGACAAAGAACAGAGAGAGATAGAGAGACAGAGAAAGATGGAGGGAGGGGGAAGAGGGAAAGAGGGAAAGAAGGAGAGAGAGATGGAGGGAGGGAGGGAGGGAGGGAGGGAAAGAGGGAGAGAGAGAGAGAGAGAGAGAGAGAGAGAGAGAGAGAGAGAGAGAGAGAGAGAAAGAGAGAGAGAGAGATTGAGAGTTGTGTTTGTAGGTGTGTGGAATCCAGGAAGGGGAGCTTATGTCCTGGAGCTGAACTTATAGGCAGTTGTCAGTTGCCTTATGTGGGTGCTAGGAACTAAACTTGAGTGCCTTGAAAGAGCAGTATTAGTTCTTAACCACGTGCCTGCTCTTCAGCCCCAATTTCTAATTTTTATGTGCACTTGTTATTATCACGAGTATAGATTACAGCCCAGTTCTTATTCTGCTTTTAAAAACTTGTATCATTTTCAGTTATCTCAAAAATTTTAAATTAAGAATTTCAGTTCCGTTTCGTACAGCAGAGCTGTAGATATCCCTAAGGTTTGGGTATTATGTAAAGGTGTCATCTTCTCTTTCCTGGTTCTTTTTCATTAGCAAATTGAGTAAGTACTTTTTGAGGCTCCATCTACTTTTGCGTTTTATTTACTTATATGCAGAATTAAATCTTTAACCTTTCCTTCAGTTCTTCCCTCTTGAGAGACAGCAGTCAGTCTACTGAGTACAGTGAGTTCTCTTTGTCAACAGGGTGATTTTTTCCCCCATCTTAGTCCTGGAATGTAGAGAATAATTGCCCTCCCTCTCACACCCACAGCAAACATGTGCATTCCTGCCTTTTAGCTGTGGCCACATGACCGGGTTAGGGAGTTGCCTGATGCCCATGGGTCTTCAGTCTCTCTATCTGCCTTCTTCCCTGGCAGCCCCCTTTGATTTGTTTCCCCCCAAAACACCATGTTTTTAAAATTTAATTTTAAAAACTTTCTATTTTGAATTATTTATGAAATCATATGCAAGTTTAAGAAATAAAACAGAGAGACTTTGTGTCTAGTCACCTCTGCTCTCCCTGTGCAAACATCTTGCAAATCTATAGCACAATATTACTAGGAAATTAGCATCCATCTAACCCACCAGCTGGATTCAGACTCCACTAGTTTAGCTTTGATAGCTGGAGTGTATGCGCGCACACACACACACACACACACACACACATACACACACACACACACACACACACACACACACACACACACACACACACACTGAGTCCTATGTAGTTTGTTTCCATGTGTAGATTTGTGTGGTTAACACATGAACCACAATTCTTTGTCAGGGAACAAGGAAACTAATGTCGTGTCTCCCTCTGACCCCTGTCCTAACTCCTGGATACCTCTAACCTATTCATCAGTACAGTTGTGTATGGTCACATAGTGTGCACCCTTTTGCCATTTCTGCTAACCCTAAACTAAGAAGCCATGATCTTTGTCTGTTATAAGCAGCACACTGTCTCTTTGGACTTGTCTCAAAATTCTTTGGCTTTTGTACATGATAAAACAGATCAACCGTTATTTCCTTAAAAATGTGTCCCCTGTGCTAATGCAAGCCGACTCTGCTTTACTTGTTTCAATTTGTAGTGAGGACAAAAAGTGTCTACTTAGAAACCCTTATTTGACATCTCTTCCTAAGAAAGGGGATTCTTTTTTCACTCTAAAACTCCTACGATTTCTTAGACTGATTTTGTCCAGTGTCTCGGGGACACACTTAGAACTTCCTCAGTGGTTTTCCTATATGACTGCACGTTTCTTAGCCATGAACAGAACATTGAAGACACCCTGAATTGTGGTGTCCTGAACTCTCCAGCTCCAGTTGCTTTTGTTCTTCCTCAGTGGTAAGGATCTTTGGAGTTATCTTTCGTTTTTAGAAGGCAGAGACCTTGTTCTGGGTCAGACCAGAGTTCTTTGGCTTTTGTTCGTCTACTTGCTGAGGACAAACCCTTGAACCTTTAAACTCTTTTGAACATGGCTGGCATCTTTGCTGCTAGAAGGCAGGCTACTATTGTTTATTTTGAGAGAAGGGGTAAGAAACAGACAATGAGCCAGAAAAGCAGGCAAGACTTTAATATAAACTTGGGGGCAGAGTGTTAACTCTGACAGATCCATCTATCCACTCCTACAGACCCAGACCCACCCTCCCTGAACTTAGGGATCTAGATGCTCATGGGCTGACAGTAAACCTCTCATGGTGGAGTGCTGAGAGCATTCAGAAGAAGAAGGCAAAGGAATATACAGAAACAGGATGCTGTGTGTTATACCATGTGCAAGGCTCAGTGATGCCTCTCTTGGGTAATAAGTAAGTCTAGATGTAGAGAATGTCTAGGACTCATAACCAAGTGAGGAAAAAAAACCAAAGTGTCAGAATGGTCAACGGAGACTCATGGGAACACAGAAACTTGCTGTAAAAGGATGTAAAAGGATGTCTGTTAGACATGTAAGAGTAGCTTAATCCGGAACTGCCACACACCCAAGGCTGCACTGGATAGCCAGAATCCAATGTCATCACTTACTCAAGATATCTGGACACAGAACTAGAACCCCAGGATGCCCACTGGAGAGTACACAAACAGAGTCCAAGATCAATGCTCTGCTCTGCATCTCTAGAGAGACATGATCTGTCCTGTGTCTGGAGAGTCTCTCCCAGGATCCCTATCTTTGAATCGGAGATGACTGTTGGACCTGATTGAACTTCAGGCTAAGATATGTCACACAGGTGAGCATCCTTGGGGAGACAGGCTTAGGACCACAGTTAGGAAATTAGGAGTGTTATCTTTGTGTGATGACCCTCAAGCATGATAAAATAACTGCTGTTATACCAGCTACTTGTTTCTACATTCTTGGTGGTGACACCTGTCAAGAGGAGAAACTGAAAAGAGTTCACTGTGGTTGCTAACCTGGAAGGGGAAGAGGAAGTGATGAAAGGTTGAGAGATAGTAGACATTCACTGGGGAAAGTCTGGTCAGCTAGGAAGGAGCTGCCTTCCTGACTGGGGCTAGGGGGAGATATGCTGGGATCACTTGTAGAGTCTCCTGGACTTAAGCATCTTGGGTAAAAGAATACTGGGCTGCCTTGGACATCCTATACACAATACTCCCAGACCAAGTTGGCCCCTGGATAAGGTTCCCGGGGCTGTCATCACAAAGCATCTGAAAATGTGTGGCTAAAACAACAGATGGGAAGTCTGGCAGCTCTAGAAGTCAGAAGACCAAAATCAAGATGTGGCCAGGAGAACATTCTCTCTGAAGACTTCCCAAGAGGATTTGTCCAGCTTCTAGGACAAATCTCTGCCTCTGCTGTCATAGAATTGTTGGTTTTGTCCCTACTGTCCTTTTCTGTGCATCCTCAGATATTCTCATTGGATTTAGATCTCACCCTAGTCCAGAATGACTCCATTTTGATACACATGTCAATTACGTTTCTGAAGACCCCATATCCAAGAAAGGTCTCATTCCAGGCAGGTGTAGGGAGTTATTCAAAACCCATAGTCACCATGCCAGAACATCCCATCCCAGTGGTCTGGCAGACTTTGTAAATAAGTATCCCCCAGACACCCCTGAGATTTCTGGGAAATATCCTTCTATCGTTTGAATTTAGGATCTGAACAAAACGGCTTGAAATGTGGGGGATTTGAATGATATTCAAGGTGATCAATATCTTGATAGGAATATGGGAGAGTAATTCAGGCAAAGGAGGGGATTCTATGCTGATCCTGGCCTGTATACATAACAGAATATGTGTTTACTGTACCCAGCTCTGATGAAGATAATGTCATGGCCCACTGAATGCTGGCAATAGCCTGAGACCAAGTTGTCCTTGGGGAGTTCTTATATCTGAAAAGAGCTGCTTTGTTCAAGTTCTCCAAGTGGTCTGAAAAGTCAGAATGATTAGAGGTGAACTATGGTCTGGCTTCAGAAAGGCAGATTTTGGAGCCCAGTCTCAGAGATGTTTCCAAAACTATATAAGCTGCTATGAGTTCCTCAGCATCTTAGAGTTAAATCCCAAAAGAGTGTGAACAAGGAGAGAGGTTGAGAATCATCCCAGTGGTCACTGGCGACTTATCTCCTTGGGTAAATGGGAGGTCTCTACTACCCAACAGACGTACTCAGCATGGCTCAATCCTGGAAGATGAAGTAATGAAGAAAAGACAAACACAGGTACACAGACAGAAAAGCTGGGGTCAGGTGGGCTGTGTGAGCCATAACGGAGCCTCGCCAAGCCAACTAAAGCCACAATCTGGAACCTCAGCATATTTATTATATAAAGCAAAGGAGGAGGAGTGAGCTAGCCTCAGTAGGAGGTCTTGAAGGTGAACCCTCTCAGTCTGTAAACATTTGGAAGGAGGGAACCGCAGTTGCTATTGATCATTAATAACTTGTATGTGGACAAGAAGGGTTTACCATTCTGAGCCCGACCTGAGGAAGGCTTTGCCACTTTACCCCAGATCTGTGGCGCTGGGTCCTTGACACACTGTGCACATGCAAACCATTCACATTCATTCAGAATTGCACCGTCTCCTTACTCAGGGAACAGCCCCATTTCCTCTGCTCCCCACATTCAGCTATTGAAAAACAAGAGTATCTTGTATATAGCATGAAGGAGGAAGGCCTATGCTGGCCTGCAGGGGCTCTGTAAGACAGGGCGGATGTACAAGGCTGCTCTTGATGCACAGGCTATAGGTGACTGATGTCTGAGAAACAGTATGTTCTGTGATGTAGGCTATCTGTTTTGGATCTAGGGAGAGCTGGTAATACAGTGAACAGCAATCCTCCTGCCACACGGAGACAAAACAACAGGCTCATCACAGCCATCTGGTAGAAGCGTAGATAAGTAGTGCCAGGCATGGCTCAGGGAGTCAGTGTGTGCACTGACACCCTCATCTATTGCTCACAAGAACTGTGTGGATCAGGGACACCAGGTCTGTGATAGCCTCACAGAGAAGGTGGAACTTTCTCTTGGTACGCAAGGGGTCAAGAAGAGCTACGACGTTCTCTTAAGCGCTTCTGAGAGTCACCTTAGGAAGGCTATTAGTCTGTCTGCTTCTCAAATTTCTGAGCTTCTGCACTCAAACAGCAGTCTGGTCTTTCCCTTCCACAGGAACATCTCACATGACGAGTTTCCCTCGAACTTTGAGTCTGTTACCAGCAGCTTATATAAATTCCCATGCTCAAATGTGCTTAACTTATATTTCACGCTTGTGCATTCCTAGTCCTTCCTTATCTTTGCTGTTGCTCCCTGCAGATACCATTCTCCAGCACTGCCCTTTCCTTCATCTCTTACCAAGTGAAGTCTCTGTCAGACCCTCGTGCCAGCTGCCTCAGATTCTGTCATCCACACGTGTCCACAGTGATCCACAAGTGCCTGCTCCAGTTTTCACTTTCAGTCTAGCAGCACGTAGTGTCAATAAAAATAAATTCCAGGATCTTAAAACATCTCTTGTTTATCCTTCTGCTAGTCAGCATAAATGAGGATTAGTGCTAGGTTTGGTAGGTTTGGGTGGAGCGTCCATCACCACCAAAGGAAAAAACGCATTGAGGCAGAGTATGACTGCCTTCAACCCCTCAAATCTGGGTGCTTCCTGTCTCTGCTGTAAATAACAGAAACCCTGAGTGTGCAGGACGTTAGGTTCGCCGTAGAAGAACTGTTCGACCTTACAAAATGGAGCACACCATTTTCATTGACACGCTACTTGCCTTTTGATGAGAGGGTAACATACTTACCACAGCCACATGGTTGCTATGAGTGTGTGAATATGCACGTGTTTGCAGGTCCCTGTTGGTGTGTACATAAATACATGCGGGTGTGTACACATGGAGGCCAGATGAGAGCAGTGCCTTGAGCACATTCTTCCTTAGACTCCACCTCCTTACCACTCTGTGACCAAGTCTCTCACTGGACAAACACTTGTCCAAAAACTCAGGCTGCACTCAACAGCCCTGAGTCTTATTGGCTTGCCTCTGCAGCCTCAGTGCCTGAGTTACAATTTGTTGCTACCATTCCTGGCTTAAAAAAAAATAGAATAACTTCTGGGGCTTGACTGTAGGTTCTTGTCGTGAGTGACAAGCACTTTACCAAGAGAACCACCTCTCTAGTCCCTATTGCTATTTTAATGGACATTTTTTTCCTCCATCTAAATCAAACCTTTTCTTTTAGCTCCAAAAACAAGGCTGAAGGCAAGCAAGGAGTGGGCGAGAAAGAGGCTCCAGTTATCCCATCCTCTTAGGCTACCCTGTGTTGTTCCATTGAGGTGATGGCTCAACAGAAGGTGGGGACAGCCTACTGATCTGTGGAAACTCATCAACAGCATCATGAGGAATCAATCTAAAGTAAAGGCAAATGGAATCAATTTTCTTTCCACAAGAAGTCTCCCCCATCTTGCTCGCACACACTTGGCTTCAGGGCTGTTTGTGCTAGAGATGAGCCTGTCCTCTGGTCCCTCCCTGCGGTCCATGTCATTCCTGGACTGAAACACATCAGTGAGAGAAGATTCACAGATGCCGTGTTAGCCATTCAACTTTGTGGTCCCCTAAGCCACACAGCAGTGCAGGTGAGCCGGTGTCTCTTCTCAACTGACTCAGGCTTCCTTACTGATCATCCCAGTCTTTTCTGGAAGTCATAAGCAGTTTCAACTTTTAATTTCTGCATCTAATGAACAGGACCTCATATACTAATCACTGGGTAATCAGCGCTTTTCGTTCCGGGCCTGGTAACGTGCTAGTTTTAGGGGTATACCTACTCTGACAACTCTCCTCTAGAATATGTATGCTATTTTTTTGAAATGATAAAAATGAACAAGAGAATTGATAACGAGCCCTTGAGGTATACAGAACAGAATGTCCTGGCTTATATGAATCATATTGAAACTTTAAGAAGTTGTGTTTCTAGTTGATCTGAATTCTCTTTCATCCTCTGGATAATATGCAGTCAGAAATTCCCAGGAAATCAGGCAGAACATAATTAGCTGGGCAGCACACCATGTACCAAGTCTTGTAAGAGGGAACTAGAAAGCCTTTTTTATTGGTTTGATTTTTAAACCCTTGGGTGTGTCAAGCGAGGAACAGAAGTTAGCACTGTAAGTGTTCCGGAAGCCGCTGTCCTTCAACTTGTCAATTACGTGAGGGTAGTGTGGGATGGATAGAAACGTCTCTGTTTGATTTTACTCTTGCTCTTTCTCTCGGATATCCTGAGTTTCCAGGTTATTCAACTAAGCACAAATTGTCGTTCACATACACGCACTGCCATGATTTCTGATTTGCTGGCTGTCACTCCCATTAATAACCAACCAGGCTGTCAGGCTGTCAGTCCCTGTTGTTGTAACGATTTGTTTCATACAAGGGACTTGATTCATGATGGAGGGAGTGGAAAGTAAAAAGCCTATCGTTGTCCTGCTGTTTGCTAAACTTGGAGAGGCAGAGGGGTTAGGCGAAAGTTTAGTCAAATTTTCATACTCGGTCTTTATCCTTGAAAATTAATTGCTGAGATACCTTGGGTGTTTTTTTGAGTGGAACAAATACTCTTCTTGGAGTTTGAGATGTGGTGTATAGTTCAGATCACTCTCAGGAATATTTCCATCCACCATTCTCAAGCTGCTTCTTATGACATCGCCCAAAGCACAGTTCTCTGAATGAAGGAAGATCCTGGCTCCTCTGAGCACACTTCCTGGCAGAGCCTTCATTAACCATGGGGGGCGGCGGGCTGGCAAGCTGTTCCCCCTTGTCTTTCACTCGCCTGGTGGAAGGCCTCCTTTTCCCAGAGCCCAGGCGCTAGGTGTCTAGTGAGACTTAATTGTGGTGGCATTTTTTTTTTCATTCCAGTTCTCACTGGAAGTTTCCCGTGTGGCTTTAAAGGATTCAGACAATAGGGATGTCACAGCAGCTGTCAGCGAGTGTTCCGAACCCACAGTTCCACATCTCCAGCTCTGGGTCTCATTTTCCTGCTCTGTTCTGTGCAGGGATCCTTCAGTTGCTGCTGATGGGAAGGAGAAATGCTCTGCCTCCTGCCCCATTTTCCACAGAGAGGAGGGAAAGGGCCAGGCCTGCTCACAGCACAGGGAGCCTAAAGTCACTTCTCAAATCTATATTCTCCTCACTTCTCTTCCTCCTACCTGGACTATCTTGGGTACTTCTGCCCTCCTTTGAGAGAAGTATCTAAAGCTGTTTTCTTTGTACCTCTGCATATGCTCTGGACAAAGGAGGGGCGTACACCACATAAGAATTCTTTACCAGCATGCTCTATGGAGCCGCTGGTCCAGCCCCATCATCTTCAATGAGAATCAGCAGCTAAGGAGTGAACGTTGAGGTCCTGCCTCTCGCAGCCTGGGTCACCACCCACATTTTTCTGCTGTCATGAGTAACCATGTATGTCTTCTCTGTCATGTTCTCCTCAGTAACCTTATTCTGTGCTGACAGCTCAACTTATTTAGTGTCCCATTGTCTTCTTGGTATTGAAATGGCTCCCCGTCCATCATGTGCCTTCCTAGGAAGAGTTTCCCTGGCGTGAAGCACAATGCTGTAGAAACGGATCAGCAGAGACCCGCACACTGGCTCTCTACCCTGTTCTCTTCGTAGCCTATCTGGTGTGTGAGTTCTAAATTGTAGTTCATAGCTTGCTTCTGTGTATGTTTGTTTTTTAATCTCACCTATGTTTTTAATCCAATATACCACTGGATCACATTTATTTTCTTTATGGTGACATAAGATACCTTCACAATATCTACGAGGAAAGTAAAGACTTAAGCCATTTAGACATTCTGTATTAAACAGCACATATTCAAATCTTACAAATGTGTGAAATTAATTTCCTATTTGATTCAGAATTTTAGTCATGTTAGTTTCCCCAGTAGTTTGCCATAATTTGGAAGTGTGAAAATTTAAAGATTTGGTCTCTAAAAGCAATTAATGTGCATTGAATTAGAAAATAAGCTTCGACTCTAAAAGTGCTGGTGGTGGAGTGGAGCTGTGCAATTTCCATGTTGTCTAAAACAGTAGGCTGAACTCCCTGTCATAAAATATGTAGCTAATCTCGAAGCAAATATCTTTCTGCAAAAGTAATGCATTATGCAATTCAAAGGACACTTGCAGCGATGCCACAATCCTGTCTGCTCATCAGGACATTTAAAATAGTGAGGAAGAGAAAAGGGAGCCAGCCACTTCACAGCTCGAAGTGGATAAATACAACTTCCAGAAAGAGACAAGAGGCTGGGGCCACTGTTTGGAGGACAGCAAAGATCTTTTCAGACACAAGAACAGTCACTATAGAAAAGACTAATAAACGGAAGTTAGTTCACATTAATACTTCTATTGAACAGCAAATTTTGTTTATAGGTAAGAAGAAAGCCACAGACTGAGGAAACACATTTATAATACATGTATCCAATAAAGGGTACACATCTAGAACACAGGAAGAACTGACACACATGTGAAAGAATACAGTTTTAAAACAGCAAAGAATGCCAAATGGTCTTTCACAATAGAGACATTGAAATTAGCCTATGAGACGCTACCTGACTGGAATATTCCAAATAAGCCACAATGAGATACCACTGGAGACCCAAACCGTGTTAAAGATATGAGTGATTCGAACTCTGACATATTTCTTCGGGAATATAAATTGTTTTGATGACTCCGGAGAGCTTTTGGACAGCTTCCATTAAATTAAACATGGACATACACTCCCACCCAGGAAGCCCATTCCTGTGGCTGCATCTCAGAAATGCAGGTTACAGTGTCTACTAATAAGTTTACAAAGGTTTCCTGCAGCTCTATTCATAGTATGCAAGAAATCACTAGGAAAAAAAAAACCTAAATGCCTGACCACAGAGAGAAAGAGAAACATGATGAGGTATACACAGAAACAGTGCACAGCAATATAAAACATAATTGTGCTATTGATAACAACCCAGCTGACCCACAGATGTGGGGCTGACACATAGATGCAGACATGAGACACTATATACCACATTGTGTCATTAATACAAGACAGTGGAGCTTCATGGAGTTAAGTAGCAAATATAACTAACATGACACGAGAAATTTAAATAGAAATCAATTTAGGAGCTACTGATGGGAACAAGACATTAGGGACCTATGTAGGGTGCTAGAATGGTCTCTTTCTAGATATCTATGGGCTAAATAAATGTATGTATGGGAATGCAAGGCTCACCAAGTTAACATTTCAATTAGTTAAGTTTGAAGTATTATGTTATACTATAATAAACAAGTAAGGAGGGTGGATTGTAGAAATAGTGAAGGGAAGTTACTTCATCCTGTTGTGCCTTCATAAAGTGCATAAAAGTAGAAGCAGGGCTCAGTGGCTAAAGTAGAAGCAGGGCTCAGTGGCTAAAGTAGAAGCAGGGCTCAGTGGCTAAAGTAGAAGCAGGGCTCAGTGGCTAAAGTAGAAGCAGGGCTCAGTGGCTAAAGTAGAAGCAGGGCTCAGTGGCTAAAGTAGAAGCCAGGGCTCAGTGGCTAAAGTAGAAGCCAGGGCTCAGTGGCTAAAGTAGAAGCAGGGCTCAGTGGCTAAAGTAGAAGCAGGGCTCAGTGGCTAAAGTAGAAGCAGGGCTCAGTGGCTAAAGTAGAAGCAGGGCTCAGTGGCTAAAGTAGAAGCCAGGGCTCAGTGGCTAAAGTAGAAGCAGGGCTCAGTGGCTAAAGTAGAAGCCAGGGCTCAGTGGCTAAAGTAGAAGCCAGGGCTCAGTGGCTAAAGTAGAAGCCAGGGCTCAGTGGCTAAAGTAGAAGCAGGGCTCAGTGGCTAAAGTAGAAACAGGGCTCAGTGGCTAAAGTAGAAGCAGGGCTCAGTGGCTAAAGTAGAAGCCAGGGCTCAGTTGCTAAAGTAGAAGCAGGGCTCAGTGGCTAAAGAACAGCCTCCTCTTGAAGAGGCTCCAAGTTCAGTACCAAGCAGAGTAGCTCACAACATTCTTTGACTTCAACCCCAAAGTATGAAATACGCCTAGGCTCTGAAAACACCTATACGCACATGCACACACCTACTGCCTTTGTAACTATTTTACTGATGTGACGAGACATTATAACCAAGATATATATATATAAAAGAAAGCACTTAATTATGAGCTTGTTTACAGTTTCAGAGTTTAGTCTGTCATCATCATCATGGTGGGAAGGATGTTGACAGACATGGTGCTGGAGAAGTAGCTGAGAGTTCTACATCCTGAGAGAGAGAGAGACAGAGACAGAGACAGAGAGACACAGAGACAGAGAGACAGAGACAGAGAGAGAGAGAGAGAGAGAGAGAGAGAGAGACAGAGACAGAGACAGAGAGAGAGGAAGGATTCTATTTACTTCCTGGTGACTAACTCGTCCAATATATGAGCCTATGAAGACCATTCTTATATAAACCACCACACACACACACACACACACACACACACAAACACATTAAATCTTTAAAATCCTGGAATTTAATAGCAGGACAAAGTAAAAGATAAACTACAGGTCACAGATCTTGTTGAACCCATCAGAAGTTGAGATCACAGGAAGTCTAGCAATTCTAGTCTCAGGACAGAGCAGATCTTTCCAAGATTACTGGAGGTTTTCTGCCCAATAATTATATCTATCTTGGGAAGCCTCCAGATACCTGAAAATGGGTCAAAATGACTCAGTTAGGGATGTAAAGTGTTTCTAAAACCCTAGGTGAGGATGAGGGTGTAGACTCTGGGAGCTTTAGAAAGAAGCCCAGTTTGAGAGCATTCATGCACTTCATGTCTTTCATAATGATCAGGAAAAATGACATGTAAAGCGAGAGCCCAAAGGAAGACACTTGAGATAGCACAGGTCGGGTCAACGCTGCAGGATATATAAGAAGCCCACTTAAGCTCCTACATGGAACAAAAGCATTGGCCTTCCAGCTGAGAGAAAGCAAAGACTTATCTTCAGGTACAACTAACACCTACTATGTGTAGAAGAGAAAAAAATTGCCATAAGGGAGAGTCAAACAAAGAGCCTAGGCCCAGGGCCACATATTTATAGCAGAAGAAAACTCAGATTAAAGGTAGAATTTTTCCCAACACAAAATCCATGGGAGTTGTAAGAATGGAGTTCCTTAAAGCTCAGAGAGAATGTCCCATATCTTGCCCTCAGGCACACAATGTCTTTAGAAGATGAAGTTTGCCAGAATTATGCATAACTAAATTCAGGAATGTGCCACCTTTAAAGTATGAGGAAGAAGTAGAGAATATTTATTTGTAATTTCATACCTAGCTGAAGTAGCTTGTTAAATTAAAGCTTTATTATAAAATAGAATAAAGCTTTATTTCACTTTATTGAAAATTAAAACTATTTTAAATATCTCTTTTTAAAAAGTCAGAATAAATATTCTTAATGAGAAAGAAATGATGAAAAAATTAATACTAGCAAATCTTCAGGAAAATAAATGGGATGCTAGTTGAAATCTTAGAAGCAACCTCTCTAGGCATCATTAAAATAAAAATTATTTTCTATAAATGATAACCATCCAAAATACAGACCCTAGAGATAATATAATTATGTAGAAAACATGTATTAAAAGGATTGACTAATGTATAATTTGCATAAAATCAATGCTATTATTTGAAGACATATAAATTTGAAGGCCACATTGAAAAGCCTGTCACAATCACAGAAACATGTTAAGAAGATCAAATATGGACTCATGAGAGGAGAGAAAGGGAAAATATATTTCAAGTCCAAGGCAAAGCCAAGGAGATGTAAGACAAAGAAGGAGAAGGAGAAGGAGAAGGAGAAGGAGAAGGAGAAGGAGAAGGAGAAGGAGAAGAAGAAGAAGAAGAAGAAGAAGAAGAAGAAGAAGAAGAAGAAGAAGAAGAAGAAGAAGAAGAAGAAGAAGAAGAAGAAGAAGAAGAACAAGAACAAGAAGAAGAACAAGAACAAGAACAAGAAGAAGAAGAAGAACAAGAAGAAGAACAAGAAGAAGAACAAGAAGAACAAGAAGAAGAAGAAGAACAAGAAGAAGAACAAGAAGAAGAAGAACAAGAAGAACAAGAAGAAGAACAAGAACAAGAACAAGAAGAACAAGAAGAAGAACAAGAAGAACAAGAAGAAGAACAAGAACAAGAACAACAAGAAGAAATGTGAACAGAAGCAATTATGTTAACTACCATATAAAATGTGAGTGGACCCAACATAAACACACCAATCAGAGATAGAAATCCTCAAGTTGGGTAAAAAGAGAGAGAGAATCATCTTACTGGACTCCAGAGGACTCCCCCACAGTGTTCTGACACAGAGGTACACAGGCCAGTGTAAAATAACGTGAAGGAACATTCCAATCTGATATGAATGAAACAGGGCTCTAACATTATCTAATTAAGTAAACCTTAGAATAAGGAAGAGAGCTAGGATAAAATATAATATTTCATGATGAAAGAGGCAATATTCCCCAAATACCTAACAAGCTTTAAAGTATATGCATAAAATAAAGGGTCTTCATCATGAAAACTTGAAAAAAATTTAGAATCCAAAGTACAAATGAAGACATAGAAAATCCCCAATTGATTTTAAGCATCTGCTTTCAATTCCAGGTTAAGAAGTTCTACAGGCATCCGCCTCAACTAAATGGCACCAAAAAGCTGAACAAGCCCAGAGTTATTGTTCCTAACCTGTATGAGAACCAGGCATGCACAAGGTACACGCACAAACATGCAGGTAAAACATTCATACACATCAGATAAAACACACATATACACATACATACACAAATATTTAATAATTAGTAAATGTGTAGGAAAGACAGCATCAAGGGTTTAATGAGTTAGAAGCAAGAGAATCCTTTCCAAGATGTAAACTAGTCATGACTGGTCAAGAAATCAATGGTAAACCAGTAGCCCTGAATCAAGTAAGTGGTACATAGAAAGAATAAAACTCATAAAGAAAATCTCAAATGACGGTGTTCTTACTAGCAAATTCTAATAATCGCTTAAGGGGAAAAAATACCAATTATAACCAAAAAAAAAAAAAATTCCCCTAGAAATTCTAACTAGAAAAATCTAGAATTACTTTTCATTTTTTTCTTTGGAGACTCACATTATCCTGGTATCAAAGGTTGAAAAGCAATTAAAACAAAACTATAGTCCAATAACCTCATGAGCACACATGGGAAATCTCTAATAAGAAAGATCAACATTCTGAATCCAGTAAGACACAGAGAGGATTATACCCCACGACTAATAAAAGGTTTCAACCGGGACACGTTTAATGGCAACAATCAAAATCCAGTGGATGCCATTTACCAGATCATCAGAATGAAGAAGAAATGAGAGAAAATTGGGACTAAATTGTAGCATCCCATTCCAAGTGAGTCTCCGTCAGTAAAGGGAACACAGCTTGATGAAGGCCACAAGCCACACCTAAAATAGTAGGAATGGAAAGGACTATTTCCCTCAAGTGTGTGAACAAGCGAGAGGACCACATTCATCACTTTATTTAGTGTCACACTGAGACAGAGCAATGAGAAAAGAAGAACAAATAATAAAAAAAAAAGAACACAATGAATGACTCTATACATGTTCTATATTAACAGATGGGAGCCTAGTTAAAAAATCCCAAGGTATTAGATGGTGGCCAAGACTAATAAGCATAAGCTATAAGACTGACCAACAAACATACATTGTTTCCAAGCAATGAACAGTATCTTTTGCTACTGGAAACATAGTTATAAATCTCACATCTAAAAAACAAATGTAACTATATGCTAAATAAGAGAATATGAGATAGCTTGTTAAGTAGGGTGGGTCTTCTCTCATGTCTAGATTTGTAATAAGTTTAAAATTTCTAGTTTAATTTAAGAACTGTTACACTGCAGAGGGATTAGTCTGAGATTCCTTATACACACTTCTTTGAATTTAATTTAAATGAATACATAGTTACTGTCCACCACCTTGGCTTCCTCTTGCGTCCTTCACATGCACAGCTTCTTTGTTTCTGTTGGAAGATGGTGGTTGAAAGAGGTAACATTATGCACTGGAGTGTCTCTTGGAAGAGAAAATTTTCAGTTTTACATATACCATGCAGAAAATGCAACAGCTGTATATTTAAAGACACCTTTATGTTTAGTAGGAAGCATGTGTGCAATGGGGGTTCCCTTTTTCTTCTCTTCCCCAACAGCAGCCCGTGGTCCACCACTTGTGGGATCAGGCTGGTATGCAAACACCTCCTCTCACTGAACCATCTACCTGGCTGATAGTTCCCCCACTTTCCTTAACTTTCATTACAAACTAGAGGAGGAAGTCTTGTGGAGCAGATAGTACTTTCTTTAGAAGTAAATCCATAAGCCTAAGTAATCTTATAAAAGAACTTTAAGATTCCATTTCATCCATCATCAAACACCTGACAGTAAATGATGGCATGATGGCAGGAAAATAAAGACCCTTTTACATGGCTGGTGGGAGTGTAAACTAGTGCAGTTACTTTGGAACATAATCTGGAGGTTTCTCCAAAAATTAGGAATAGAACTACCACGTGACCCAGCTGTACCACTCCTGAACATGTATTCAAAGGTCTATACCCTCGTGTGGAGTTGCGTGCACATCTGTGTTTACTGCTGCGTTATTCATTATTTATTCACGGTATGTAGGAAATGGGATCAGTCTAGATGAATGGATAATAAAAGCACGGTACATACACACAATAGAATTTCATACAGCTGTAAAGAAAAATGAAATTAGGAAATTTGCAAATGGTTGAAAGTGGAAATTTTTTTATCAAGTGAGGTAACTTAGACCATGAAAGATGGACACTGCCTATCCTTTACTGGACATGAATCCTAGCTTCAAAAATCTTCAGTTACTTGTGTTTATGCAGTCTACCTGTGGAACCAGGAACTAGAAAGGATCAACTGGGGGAAGGCAATTTCCCTAGGGGAGGAAGACTAGAACACAGATAAAAATGGAAATAAAGAGGAGAATCCTGGCAGATGGGAAGTCTATGCAAGGCGGAGACCATAAGAATGGAGGAGACATGGGTGGAAAGAGGTTCACCCTAACAAAGAGTTTATGAAACAGCCATATGAAAATCTACATCTGGTAACCCAATTGAAATGTGTTGTTTTAAAAAGAGTTAGAAGTAAGGTACTCCGTGTTGCTGTATAATGCTGCTTCTAGAAGCCACGGTTACTAAGCACAATTTCAATACGAGGTGTCAGGTATCACCTCTCTCTATATAAGATGTTGGTCAGGAAGACCTCAAAGGCTCTTGCCATTCCTCCTGATTAATCTGGAACTTGAGGATAAGAAACTGTTGCCAAAGACATCAGACATCTTGGTTGGCTACAGAAAACAAAACAAAACCTATCGGAGCTGACTTGGAAACTTTCTTTCTGTTACCCGGGTTTTGCAGTGCCAGAAGGCACCACACAGCCTGTCCCGAGAGAGGACAGCATCATCAAGACATCAGGAGTCTTACCCAGCTCTGACCCCTACCAACTTTGATACCAATATGCCAGGCAGTATATTCGACTCGCGCAACAGTGACATGACCGTGATGGGGATTCCAACTGCTCTCTGATTGGATCTGAGGCTCTCTCCACAGAAGGGAACCCATGCACGGTACAGTAAGCTGGGACCAAAACATATGACTGGGGAAGTCAGAGGGTTTCGTGGAAAACTTACCACTGTTTAACTAAATTGACCAGTGTCAAATTGCTTTCTAAATGCCTATGCTTATACTCATAGACGAATGCCACTCACAGCCTGAAGAAGAGACACTTGTCTTTGCAGTTTGTACAGACACGTAAATGCCCAAAATGCTGACACTACTGTCAGTTGAGATCCCAGCTCTGATAGGACATTTATATCATCTGTTAAGGCTAAGATACTATGAAGGATGAGAGGGTTAAAAGAACCTAGGAGCTGGAAGGTAGGGAGATGGGCTTATGGTGCCATCTTCTCAGCAAGATATACCTACACAACTGTTAATTCTCACAGGCCCTGGGTGGCTGCCGTGGGCTTGCACAAGAATAGACTTGTGAGTAGTCACATGTGGATGGAGGATGCACTTAGGGGTCCCTATTCCTTCCAGCTGAGCTACTGAGAGATTCAGAGAACTGGCAGCTATTGTCTTCAGCTGTGTACCCACTGGTGAGACACTAAACTCTTATGTATAGTTCCAGACAAATTGGTCACGTGGCCTTGGTTAAACTCAGTGTGCAAGAAAAATTAAAAAGACATGAGAGTGGAAAGGGAATTTGTAAGGAAGAAATGGGTAGAGAGATCACCAGGGGTGGAAAGGAAGAGTAATTAGAATGCGGTTTATAATTATAAAAATGTCAAAGAAGAAACTTTATTGAAAATCTATAAAAAGATGAGGCTAGAGAGATGGCTGTGTGGTTAAGAGCACTGGCTGCTCTTACTGAAGATCCAGGTTCAATCCCCAGTACCTACATGCCAGTTCACAACTATCTGTAACTCCAGTTTCAGAGGATCTGACACCCTCACAGCAATATATATATAAAATAAAATGAAAATAAATCATACACACACACACACATATGAGTCTGAAAATATCTTATGAAGTAATAGAGAATTGATTGTGTTACTTTTGATCTAAGTATCTAAAAGAACTTGACCTCTGAAATAATAATAGCTATACAAGAAAACCATGGCGTCAATATCATCATGTGCTTAAAGGCTCAGATTTAAAGCCCATACATGTGTGTGTGGACCAGGGCTCTCCTGTTTGACTAAGCAACCATAGCTCAGTTGCTCCTCTCTTTGTGTCCTTTTGTTGCTGTTGTTGTTGGGTTTTGTTTTCTAAGTAGGAAGGCAGCATTACCCAATGGGTTAACATATCTGTATATCTTTAAATGGTACTGACATGTGTTTGGTACCTTAGACGTATGTCCATGTAGTGAAACATGGCTTGTTTCTTCGGAACAGCCAAAGGCATATGGGTGGTGGGAGCCAGCTTTGGAAGGAAAAAATTGGGGTTACTTAGAACTTCTGGTTTCCAGGCTCTTGGTGAGAAGTTGGTAGTTCCTGTTGCTGAAGAAATGAGGGGCAGATGGTGATATATATGACTTATATTCCATCCAGTGGAGAATAAGCAGAAATAAATCATATGAACAAAACCAAAGGAAGAAAGCCATGTTTGAATGTCACGTGTCACCCTTCCAGAGGCAATGCTGTGTATGATATCACATGTCATCCTTGCTGTCAGGTCACAGACAGAGCTTTGGACCTCATTTACAGTCAAGGATTCCCTCCCCACACACAGAAGATTCAGGAATTAGAAGCGAATAACACCCAGACACAAATTCTATAACATCTGATTTTAAATTGTAGTATTCAATTCAACATAACTAAAGAGAAGATATTTTGAATGAGAATGGGAAAAAGCAAAGATATCCATCTTAAAAAGCTAAATGACTAATGTACAGGAGGAATGAGTCAGCATACCCTGACTGGGGGCCCACCCAAGCATCCGCGTTGTACAAGCTTAAAACCGGCATGACAGATCAGGTAACCACAACAACCAATCAGATGGTGCCAACTACATGGCGCCAGCAGTTATGGACCAATGGGGCACAGGTAGAGGGTATAAAGGCACGCTCCAATCCCAAAATAAACGGAGTCTGCTGCTGCTTCTAATCCGACTCCAGAGTCTATGTAGTTGATTCTGAGCCTTTCTAACCCCCAACCCCCAGCACCATCCCGAGGAGCTAAAGGGTAGAGCAATACTAACGTATTGTTGAAATTATTTTACAGTGTTCATATATTACTTTAAAAAAATACTGCTTTAGTTTAAGCATTCACATGTAAGAGGGGTTGGGGGAATAAAAGCCAGGACTCCGAGAGCTTTAACAAACTAGGCTCAGCCACTGGCCTGGATATGTCAATCAAAGAAACAAGTAACGGTGAAAAGCTGAAAGAGACTTAAGTGTGGCCTTGTTGGTAAAAGGAACAAGTAAGACTCCCTGACCCTTTTATCCATCTCTGAGTCACTAACACAAACTTAGTGTTTCCTTAGAGATCGTGCAGGCGAAGGAAAGGCCAAGAGGGCTGTGTCTTTAAAAGTCCTGGTCACTGTGTGATCTGCTTGGTGGTTGTTGTCAGTTTGGGTTCTACAGTTTCACGGGCCTCTCTGGAGGTTCTGGAGTGCTTCTAGGGAGATGACCACTCCGGCTCCAGGATATAGTCCAACCTCTTGGAGAACTGCCCCACCTGGAGGGTGTGAGGGTCAGCTGTTCCTGGGAGCCAAGATGGCTCCAAAGGAAAGGGTAAAGGTAAGGACTTAGCCTATGATGTCAACCGAGAATTAACAAAATGAAGGCAGAGATGGCAGGTTTCATCTTGCTTTTTGTCTATTTGGGAGCCCAGGATAAAGCAGCTTCAAACACACTTGCGTGTGCTGAGCAGGAAATGCCCTCCATTCCAGCATCACGTGGTTTTTTTTAGACTAGGGATGGGGTGATGGGGGCTACCGTGCGTCTTAGATGTGTCAAAGAGGAGAAAGACCTTTATGCCTTTCCACTGGGAAATGCAATTTAAGAGTTATTTTCATTTGTTTTTAAACAAGTGTTTTCATCTTAAAGCTTTTTTTTTTTTTTAAATCTTTAGGTCTTTACAAAGAATAAGAAATAAGAATACCATCGTAATTAAGACGCAAGAAAACTTCAAACACAGAGGTTGTTTTTTATGGTTCCTAAGGGGGAAATCTGATGGCTATTTCGAAGAAGGCTCTGAATAACGATGATGGGTGGCATAGCTTTAAAAATAATTTGTTGGCTTTTAAGCCAATAACGCTTCACTTCTTTGTAAGGTAAATAGCTTTTTTGACTTCCAAACTACAAGGACAACTTCGGGTCAAGATCAGGTGTCTGCGCAATCTGAAATATGCCAAACTGTGAAGGTAAAGAACTGCACTGTGCCCCCGACCCAGATACCAGCATGGCCACCTATTTCCAGAAGCATCTGGGCTCCAGAGAAAGCTCTGGGGTCTGGAGGCTACTTAGTCAACCAGTCGGTTCTGGAGCAAGTTAATTCTGGAATTCATAATTCAACTCATATACAGCTGATGCTTGAAGCCAGGTGATCTTTAAACGGTCTCCACATGAAAGCATCCTTTCCTGGCTCTTCCTGGGGAGACAGGAGCAGTGCTGTAAAAGCATAAGCAGAAAGCGGCTAATGTCAAATGTTTCCGGGGAGGGCAATGGACATGAAGGAAATGGAGGGGAAATGGCCTGTGTGGACTTTCTCTCAACTGCGCATGCGCAAGGGTGCCAGGCGTCTGCTGGAGACTTCGTGCTACAAATGACACTTTACCTCAGTTCTTGCTCTCTCCCTCTCTGTCAGCACAGTAGGCAATGAATAACCAAGAAAACCAGTGTCTGTATGGATGACTGCCAAAGGCTATCCAACACAGGCTGCAACTTTCATGCATGTGAACACAGGCAGGGTCTACTTGCACCGGCCGTCATTTTAAAATCTCACTTTTCAGCCGACTTGAAGAGTTACCTGCGCCAGGCATTTCCAGGTGAGCCCTTTACAGTCGATCCGTTGATGCCACGGGTTTGTTTGCCCAATGAAAAGGCACATTTCTCACCTCAAAGCGATCTAGAGGCTTTCCGGGGCAATATTGAGTGTTCATGGCCCAGGAACACAGACTCAGGTGGTTTCACGTTCCACGTTCCAACAAGAGCTTCATAGAAACAGAACAAAGAAAATCATAAATCAAAGCATTCTGCAAATAGATTGGTGGAAATGTGAAGTAGACAGGTCACACGAGGCCTGGGGAATCTCAGCTGTAGACCTCAGATGCTATCTGACAGCATTCCGAGTCTTTGGGGTGACGGGAACTAGGGGGTCTGTTTGTACATTCCAAAGGATTTACCTAATGGTTACAAAGATGCTAGCTCACATATAGAAGGGATAATAAATGGCTATTAAAGGGGCTTAAGATTGATCCTAGAATTTGGCTCTGGATTTGTAACATTCCAGCCACTTTACAACCATTAAGATGCTATCTGCTAATCAGCCTGGCAGAACATCCTGAGGAAGGGGAGGCCTTTCCAGGAAAATTTTTTTTCTTGTTCCAGATTTTGCCTTTTTGACTCTCTCTTTCTTTCTTTAATTGAAAATAGGTTTCTACCGAATCTACAGCCCCTTTTGCTTTGGCTCACTAGAAAGCAGCCAGGTGTCTAAAAAGATAGGGAAAAAAGAATAAAATAAGATACAAAACAAAAACAAACCTGAATAGGACAAAACAAACAAACAGAAAAATAAAGAACAAAAAAAAAAGTGTAACAAATACATTTGTAGAGACACGCACATCAGCACAAATAGAAATTCCCGTGAATCACAAAATTGGAATGCATAAAATATAAGAAAAAAACCTATAGAATATGAGAGAGGGGGAGGGGGAGGAAGAAAGGGGGAGGGAGAGAGAGGAAGAAGAGGAAGAAGAAAAAGAAAAAGGAGGAGGAGGAGGAGGAGGAGGAGGAGGAGGAGGAGGAGAAGGAGAAGGAGAAGGAGAAGGAGAAGGAGAAGGAGAAGGAGAAGGAGAAGGAGAAGGAGAAGGAGAAGGAGAAGGAGAAAAGAGAAGAAAAACCTCCCGAAATACCATCGAGTTCATTTGGCCTGGTCTATATACCCAGTGAGACTCCTTTGGAGAAAACTCTAAGTGGTTATTAATTGGAGAAATCTTCTGTTAAGGATGCATGTGGGCATGTGTCCACTTCCACTCTCAGTACTGGGACCCCATCAGGCCCAGACCTGTGCAGTCTCTATGGGTTCTTATGTGCACTGGTCCTGCTGTGCAGTCTCTGTGGCTTTGTATGTGCACTGGTTCCCTCTGGCTTGCACAGTCTTTCTGCCTTATTTTCTGCCAGGTGCTCTAAACTTTGATGGGGGAGGGATTAGTAGAGGCATCCTATTTAGGACTACTGAGTGTCCCAAGGTCTCTCATTCTTAGCACAGTGTCCAGCTATGTGTCTCTGTATTTATTATAATCTTCTGCAGGAGGAAGCTTCTCTGATGGTGACTGAGCAAGACACTGATCTTTGAGTGTCGCACAGTGTCACTAGGAATCATTGTGTTGCTTCATTACTTTAGCAGAGCAGTAGCATTAGGCTTTCTTCCATGTCGCTCCCTGGCCTATTTAGTCTCAGGTTCTTGGCCACTGAAACATTGTCAAAGATGTGTTTTATCAAATAGATTGGGATTTAAACCCAGTCCAACATTGCTTGGCTAGTCCCACAAGCGGTGTGCCACTATCGAATACAGGTAGATTAAGCATTTTGTAGCTGGGTTGTTGTTTACCCTCCTTTCTTTTTTTAATGCACAGAGCACCCTGCAGTGCCATAAACTGTTAGTAGGGTGAAGGATCCAGGTAGGCACTAGTTCAACGTCTCCGTGTCCAATGAGTTGTGCGGGTATTGTCTTCAGCTATAGAGCCTTACCATCAGTTTTTGGAGAACAACCCATAGCCTTTGCAATAGCCTGGGTTGTTTGGAAGCTCCCATGGGTCCCTTTGTCAACAACTCAACTAGGTACTCTTGTTTATCGTTCTAAATCAACAGCTGCTTCATGTAGCACAATTGCAGTGAGTTGTCACCGCAGGTCTTGAACCTGACCTTTATGGATTCCAAGGTTCCAAAAAAAAAAACCATGTATATAGAGATCTACAACCTTGTCACCACAGGAAATATATATTGAGTGCAGAGTGGTCCTAACAATCAAGTAACCAGATCCTTCCTCTATCAAGGAGTCAGAGACAGCCTGCAAGGCTTCAGCTACCCAGGGACCAAGCACTCCCAAGCTGAGCTGCCCAGGGCACTCCTAGAACCACCAGCCATGGGCTAAAGAAAGATTGTGGACAAAGCATCACTTTCCTTGTGAGACTAGGCCGGGGCCTAGCAAACACAGAAGTGGATGCTCACAGTCAGCTATTGGATGGTTCACAGGGCCCCCAATGGAAGAGCTAGAGAAATTACCCAAGGAGCTAAAGAGATCTGCAACCCTGTAGGTGGAACAACATTATGAACTAACCAGTACCCCGGAGCTCTTGACTCTAGCTGCATATGTATCAAAAGATGGCCTAGTCGGCCATCACTGGAAAGAGAGGCCCATTGGACAGGCAAACTTTATATGCCCCAGTACAGGGGAACGCCAGGGCCAAAAATGGGAGTGGGTGGGTAGGGGAGTGTGTGTGTGGGGGGGGGGGGAGGGTGTTGCGGACTTTTGGGATAGCATTGGAAATGTAATTGAGGAAAATATGTAATAAAATATATAATAAATAAGTAAATAAATAAATAAATAAATAAATAAATAAATAAATGTATTCCAGACCTGGCTTGAGAGAGGGGAGAGATAAAGAAGGAATTTCATAAGATCCAAAGACATCTGTTGTACCATGTGCTGAGTCTTGGAGCCTGCTTTTGCCGGGTTCCTGTGGATAGCTTTGGTCAGGGCGTATTTCTTGTGCAGGCAGAAATCTTTCCAGAGAGCTCTTTAGAGTGCAAACATCAGAACTTCAATAGCCACATTATGAGGTAATAAATATAATACCGAGGTGGGTCATTTCTTGAAATGCCCATACTTCACGTGGTTAAAACACTGCAGTAGCTACAAGCAAATCAAATTGAAGGAGGTGGGGGAAAAACTACACATCTTCAAAAAACAACCATGAGCTAAAGTGATTTCTTAGTACAAGAAAAGGACCAAATTGCTGGGATTCCCTCAGGTTTTATTACAGAGTGTCCATTTCCGGTTTTTGCTACACTTTATTGCCTCGGAACACGAATGCATCTGTCTCCGATGGGGCTTATTCTTCCTGGCCATTCCCCACTGCATTAGTGACAAAGGCCCATCAGCGGGGCACATTCTATTTCAGTTTTATCACTTCGATGGACTCCGAAGGGCTGGATGCAATTTAAAACATAAAATAAAGCCATGATTTCTGCCGTCTGAAACTGGCTCGGAAGACTCGCGTGAAAAGATGGCGGTAGCGCGATTCAGACAGGCGGAGAAAGAAGCGATCTCCAGTGTAAACAACGTCAGCCTGTTGCACTAGAAACCCACAAAATCCGAGAAAACACACCCAGGGCACCAGTGCCAAGGCTGCAAGGTATTCCTGACTTCTGCTTTAGAAATTCCAGCCAGGACAGACAGACCAGATCGCAAGCCATCGAGAGAGTGCAGCAAGATTCTTGCAAGATTCGGATTAAGCTGTTCTCACAAATGAATCGCTTTAGGATTCCACGGGGCTTTCCTAACCAAGACATCAAAAATGCCTCTCCTCTCCTGATCCAAGCTCCACCCCGGCTGTCTAGTCCTCCCCACCTCTTCGTAGAGATTCCCAGTTTCCACCCCCGCTCCAGCCTCCACTGAGTTTTGAGTCCCTGAACCCCAGGGGCTCTTGCAGTCTTTATGGCTTTATTGTCTTTGGGTGTTCAATTAACACAGCTTCCCCTGCAGGTCACAGAATGAGGAGATGATCCACAGTCTGAGAGAGTAGGAGGCTCGGTGGTCCTGACTTTGAGAAAAACTTCCGACGTCTACTCTTCAACGTTAGGGTCTGGGTGGCTGTGACTGTCTGGTTTTACTTTTCTGAATTCGACTTTTCCCATTCCCAAAGCAAGGTACAGAATTGTGTGGAGTCTTGTGTCAATCAGAACAGACGCCTGAGTAGCTTTTCCGATGTCCCTAGCTCTCCAGCCCCTCTTGACTTCTAGACAATTCTGTACTGAAGCCCATGAGAAGGTGGCTGTGTTATTGTACACTCCTTGCTCCTCTTTGTCACGTAGTATCCTCAGGACAAATCCTGCCATATTCAAGCTAGTGAAATGGCTCTTCAGGTGGAGATAGTTTGGGTTAGGTCCCTGGAAGCAATGTGGTGGGAAGAGAGAACCAACTCTGGCACACTGCCCTCTAACATGCTCACACATACAGCAAGTGGACGTAATAAAACATTTGCAAAAAGCAATCGCCTTATTTTCATTTGTATATATCTCTAAGGGAAAAAAACACTATAAGCAATCAGGATTTGATAACATTGCCAGCAGTCCTTTATCATGGCTTGTATAAACATCTTTATTTTACAGGGGAGGGAACAGAGGTAAATAACTTTATTTTACTACTTGGTTGGTCACTGACACATCTGAAACAAGATCTAGTGTCTTGAATCTCAGTTCCAAGTTCTTTCCACCAATTATTTTTATTTATATAAATTTATTTGCCGTGTATTTTATATTTGTGGTTAAAGCTAATGATCATACAAGCGGCTCTGTAAACAGTCACAGGAGTCTGAGAATAGCGGTGACTGTGCTTGTGAGGACGAGGTGGATGCTGACAGAATTGCTTTGGTGACGACATTTTGGGGCTTCTGTCATGTTTCAAATACCCACTTAGATACACACATGTAAGCCATTGCAAGCCACTTACTGTAAGCACACTGCAATTATTTCCCTTTGGAAAGACAAGTAGACATAGCCAAATTTGAAACTTCTGTGCGAAAGTGCATTGCATTTTGCTTTTGTGAACATGTCTGTCATAAATTGTTTTGTAAAATGATACCCGTGGCTCCTTGTCCATAATTATGGTTTATTTTGCAATCTAAAGTCCCTTTATGTTGTATTGGGATCCTTGAGAAATTAAGGAAACTTGTTTTAATCTTTATTGAGCTCATTGACAGTAAGGTACAGACCCAAAGTAAGGTAAGTGAATAAAGAAAACGGTGACAGAAACTCCTGAAAAGTGGGAAGTGAATAGATAAAATTTCAGATTGTCCTGAAAACAGGTGTCTCTATCCATTTCTAGGAAATTATCCCCTGGAACCACAGCAAGATGTTCTCCAGGGAGGGGATTACCTGAAACACCCACAATTCCTCACTGCTGACCCTCAAAGGGGTCAATGATGGATTCTTTTGGTTTCAGAAGAAAGGAATTCCAATTTAAGTCTGAAATGTCCACAAGTTATAAGCCTTAGCACATGAACACTTACCTGACTGTGGCTGCAAACTGGTGGGAACCACAGCCCACAGACACCGGCACTTACAGGTCACATAGAATGATTTTCCTCCCTAAGTAGAATCATCTGGGATCTACTTTATAGGTATGAAAAACTCTATCTGATCATTGAAAGTGCTGTATGCTGTTCATGTTTAACTCTTTCCCAATGAGTGTGAGGCACACGCCTGTGCACACTCTCCACTGAGTGTTACATCTGTAAGGCACACCCCTATGCACACTCTCCCACTGAGTGTCACACCCCTGTGCCCAATTTCCCACTGAGTGTCACAGCTGTAAGGCACACGCCTGTGCACACACTCCCAATGACTGTCAAAGCTGTAAGGCACACCCCTGTGCACACTCTCCACTGAGGATCACATCTGTAAGGCATACCCCTGTGCACACTCTCCCACTGAGTGTCACACCCCTGTGCACAATTTCCCACTGAGTGTCACATCTGTAAGGCATACCCCTGTGCACACTCTCCCACTGATTGTCACACCCCTGTGCACAAATTCCCTCTGAGTGTCACAGCTGTAAGGCACACGCCTGTGCACACACTCCCAATGACTGTCACAGCTGTAAGGCACACTCCTGTGCACACTCTCCCACTGAGTGTCACACCCCGTGCACAAATTCCCTTTGAGTATCACAGCTGTAAGGCACACTCCTGTGCACACTCTCCACTGAGTGTCACATCTGTAAGGCACACCTCTGTGCACACTCTCCACTGAGTATCACAGCTGTAAGGCACACCCCTGTGCACACTCTCCACTGAGTGTCACAGCTGTAAAGCACACATCCGTACAGGTTTTTGTAGGAATGTGGGTTTTTGTTTTCTGAAATTCATCACCAAGAGTGTAGTTTCTGTGTTGTGTGGCAAAAACTTTTGAGTTTTATGAGAAATTACCAAACTGCTTCTCACAGTGGTCACACTGACTTTATACCTTCCACCACTGCATGGAGCAATTCGGTCTCCTTGCAACCTTGCCAGCAGTTGGAAATGTCACTATCTCTTATGGAACTCATTTTGATAGGTGTGGAGAGATAGCTCACTGTACTTTTAATTTGCATTTCCCTAATGGCTAATGATACTGAGCATCTTCTCACGTGCTTGCCTACCATCTGTACACCCTTCGCAATAAAATCTTCTTGAATGCCGTACCCATTTTCTTATTGGTTTGTTGTGTTTATTTGTTTGATTTTTTAGACTGCTGTGTTTTAGGGGTCCTTTATCTATCCCACGTCTTTGTCTTATAGGATATGACAGAGTCTTCACCGCTGTGTCCACAGTTCAGCCTCTGATCAATGTCTAGCAAGGACTCCCACTTGAGCAGAAGGAAGAAGAGTTACTTTGGACACCGTCTTTTCCCATGTTGGATGGGGAAGTGTTGGGCATGGTTGATCATCTGCTTGTTGGGAAGACCTGAAGAGATCCTGCTGACGCACAGCTTACACAAGCCACAGCCCCCTGACTAAGTATCTTTGCTCTCCCCATCTTAAGGGCCTTGGTTGTATCTTGCACAGTTTCCAAACTTCTCATGTTTCTGTTGGGCAAAGAACAAGCCAAGTGTCTGCCATCTTGTCTACATTAGAAGTTAAACCCTAACTTTATAAAACCTAGGGTTTATAGTAAGTTGGTCAGAGATTGTCTGCTACTGGCTGTTTCTCCAGTCTTTACTCACTGCTGTCCAGTGTATAACCCTACTTATGGGTTAAATACAGATCTGATGGTGTTTTTGTTTTTTTGTTTTTTAGTTTTCAGTGTTTATTTTTATGTCTCCTTTCTTCTTAGAAAGTGGTCAGTTTATCAGGGTGCATTTTCAAGTCATGTTACATTACTTCATCTGAAGCATGGCCCCCTCACTTCAATGTGTTTCAGGTCATCTCCACCATATTTGTGGTATTGACCACACCTCCTGATCATTATTTATGTTATAAATCCATTGCTTTTTGCTTTTTGTAGTAACAATCCATTATAAAAATTATAATAGAAAAAATCATTT